>NC_057800.1:198080777-198162161 GCF_018294505.1 Triticum aestivum | reverse complement strand
TATGTGTGTGTGTGTTTGAAAGAGGAGTAGATAGATTACTATCAAGATCGAGGTGCCGCCCTACTCCGTCTGTGTCGGGTAGTGTGTGTGCGTGTGTGTGTGTTTGAGAGAGAAGCCAGTCGATAGATTAGTATCAAGATCGAGGTGTCACCCTACTCCTTCGGTGTTGGGAAGTGTGTGTGTGTGTGGTTGTGTGGGTGTGGGTGTGTGTGTCGGGGGGGGGGGGGCAGTGACACTTACATATCCCTACTCTTATAAAAAAACAGAGTTGGTGATGATGGTGTTCCTGCCATCCTGCAATATAGGCCATCCGATTTATATCCGATGGATAGGAAGGAAATAGTGGCAATTTTGCAAAAAGATACCCACACCCCTCTCCACATTTGCAAATAAGGCATTCCCTCGTTCATCCTTTTCTCCCACAAGATAAACTACTCATACAAATGCATCTTGATGTTTGGTGCAACACGTGGGCATCTTGCTAGTAGGGAGAAGGAGTTTGTGTGACACATATCTAGCTATATTAATGGATAGGTAGATAGCATTTGTGCGAGGCATACTTAAAGCATCACGAAGATAAAAAAATTGTGTGCATGCAAGTGCCGGAAAAAAATGAAGCGAGAAACAATGTGCGCGCGCGCATTTGTGTGTGTGTGTGAGAGAGAGAGAGAGAGAGATAGAGAGAGTGAAATCTCAAAACCAAAGTTCATATGGTTCCGGAACTCGAGTTAACCTTAGGCATATGTGTGAGAGACATTATTATACTTTGAGACATTAGTAGCTGTGGGTGGGCGGAATTAAAGGCGTGGGCGTGTTCGACAGAGAGAGAGAGTGTGTTTCTGTGTGAGAGACTTGTAGGACAGGGTAGAAAGACGAAGTCTAACCTTGACGGAGGGAGAGAAATACACGAAGTGAGCGTGTGTGATTCCGATGCCCACAGGGAAATGAGATATGTATGCATGTGAGAGAGATTGCACAATTCATTCACGTATCACTATCTAGTGATCCTGGACGTGCATCGCTTGAACATAAATCAATATCTACTTCGTATCGTGGCCAAAGGTACAATATCCATTCAACGCTATAAAGATTGGACACTCACATATCACATTTTTTCTATTTAAATAAACCTTTTCAGTTGTGCATGCCAAAGTTATAGTGATGTTTCTTCAAACAACCAATGTAGCTATCATGTACATGCACCATTGTTACTCTTGCATTCAAAATCATTAGTCTTGGATGATTTAAGGTTCTATTATGAAGTAATATATGTAATATTCATATATGAAATCAACGGGTACACAATTTATGAAATGGAGGCTATGTAATCATATGAGGTAACACTTTTAAGTAGTGGACTACAATATCCATTTCTTTGTGTGCGCCTCTACACTAACACGTCAATGCATTATGTTTAAAGTAAATAACCAATTGCACTAAATTATCTATTTACACGAGAAATACATAGGCTGAGCTTTTGATCCCTTTTTTGTGAACGCGGCACTACACCCATACGATTGGCCGCGGCCGTGTGAACGTCCAAGTTATCGGCGCATCATCCCGTGTTATTGTCTTTTTTTCTTGGTGGACTTCACACCAGTTATTAACTGCTGACGCGTGCCCCGTGTACACAGTCTCGCATGACCTTCCCGCTAGCACGGTCCAAAATTAGTTGAAACTGGATATGAACGATCCCGCGGGCGGCAAAATCTCCCACCTCCTTCTAAAATTTCCGCCACCTTAGTCTTTAGCATGCGAAATTCCCCTTTTGTCCTTGGTGCACGGAGACCAACAGTTACAATACCGCCCTCATCTACATAATAGGTCGGGGCTGCTTTGGTAACTTTCGGTTTCCCCCACTACACGCCCCCCCATTTCCTCTCCCCCTCCCGCAAAAACGACTAACTCCACAGCACCAAAGCATCTCACATCACGCCGTCCGTACGTCATCGGCCTTTCTCCCCTCCCCTCTCGAAATGCTAGACTGCTCATCCACCGGCGTACCAGAGCCCATTCACTGCCAGCGGCGTCCACCTCGCCAGATCTGCTTCTGCGGCCGCATCTACCCCTCCCACCTCCCCTAGAAACAAGTAGACTGCTCATCCACCACTGTACCACAGCCCATTCAGTGCCGGCTTTGTCCACGGCGCCGATCTGCTTCGCCGGTACTCTCGTCAACCGCAGCGCATCTGCAGCGGCTCATTCGTACTCCCCACCAGAGACGGTTCATCTACACCCCCCGGAGCCGCCCCATCGACGCCCCCGTCGACGGCCTCTGATCCTCTTCGCCGACACCTTCCTTAACCCTACAGGAGCCGCTTCGCCGACACCATCGTCAACCCCACCGGAGTAGCTTCGCCTATACCATTTTCAACCCTACCGGGGCCACTTTGCCAACTCACAAGTCCACGGCCTTAGATCCGCTTCCTCGCAGCCTCATCCAACCTACCGGAGCAGCTTGTGACGCCCCATCCATGGCCGCAGATCCGCATCGTCGACACCATCCTTAACCCAACCACCAGAGCAGCTTCACCTACGCCCTCGTCCATGGCCATTGATCCGCTTCGCCCACACCATAGTCCACCCTACCGGAGTCGCTTCACAAACACCCTACTTGACGGTTCTAGATCTCCTTACCAGACCCCGACAGCCAGAGCAACATCATCACCCTTGACGTTTCTAACCTGATTCCCACCGTCTGGCAAGATGCCAAGCACTCACCACGGCCTAGGTACTTGTCACCTTTAAACCCGTCCAGCATCACCTGCCCGATGTACTTCAAATATACTAACAGGTCGCCGATACCTGTTATGCAGATGGCAAAAACTACAATGACGATGTTTCTTATGGATCTAACAGCTTGGCCAACCAAGATCCTGGACCGAGGCATTGCTATGATCTTGTAAGCGTGTCTCTCTCTCTCTCTCTCTTGTATTGTTCTATGCCTGCCAGCGTGCTTTGCTAGGATTTTCGACCAATAATCCCTTTGTGCAGACAATGATTTCTACTACTGGCTGCTAAATTAGATATGTAGATGTCATACATGGTACTACCTCGTACCTCCGTTCCTAAATATAAGTCTTCCTAGAGATTCCACTATAGGCTACATACGGAGCAAAATGAGTGAATTACACTAAAAAATGCATCTATATACATCTGTATGTGGTCCATACTGGAATCTCTACATAGACCTATATTTAGGAACAAAGGTAGTACATTACACAAAATCGTAGGTGGCATGTAGGAATTCCAGTACACTACATTAGGCTCCCTTAGAGTGCCTGCTATTCCCGCACACAGAGTCATGACTAGTTTATGCTATGCACACAATCATTAATTGGTGGTTTAAATATGCACAAGGGATATGCAATGTATTATCAGGAAGAGATGTCTGAAATTAGCCGTGTCAACTTGCAGATAGGGTTACACAATGAAAAAGTACAAGATGTATGTGGAAATTTCATGGAACATCGCAAAAAAGGAGAGCTAGCGGTGAGGCTATACAGTGTGCTATGGTACGTCACTCCTCCATTGCAATCATCGTGACATGTTATTTGTATGTCAGTTCTATTGGCCAAGTTTCTTAGGGACAGTTATTACGAGTTATCCTAAGAAAATAAGCACCTGTGAATATAAGCTCCATGTAATAAGCCAACCAGTTCTTTTCATTGCGTTCTCAGCTTATCTTTGGTATGATCAGTGTAAAGTCAAGATTGCATTATATTTTTTCATTTTTCTACCCATATGAAAATTAATTTGACTTGCAAACATCACAAATTGAACACAGTGCAGCAATTAATATGATAGGGAAACAGACCATCACTATTTTCTCAAAATGCAAATACAAAGATACCATCTACTTGGCACAATCTACTTTGGTCAATGTTTTCCATAGAGATCCCATTGCCTAATTTAAACTAAAAACACATGACCCACATTTAAATAAAGAGCAATTATTTATTGAAATTCGATGGTCCAAGTGGCTGGTTATTATTGTATAGCACCACCACCTGAAAGCATCATATAGCGGCAGCAGCAGCTCATAGCAACTCATCATACAGCAGCAACAGCAGTGTGCAATTCATCATATACCAGCAGCAGCTCATAGCAATTCAGCATATAGCAGCAGCAGGAGCAGCTCATAGCAATTCATCATATAGCAGCAGTAGGAGCATATCATAGCAATTCATCATATAGCAACAGGAGCAGCTTATAGCAATTCATCATATAGCATCAGCAGGAGCAGCTCATAGCAATTCATCATACAACAGCAGCAGGAGCAGCTTATAGCAACTCATCATATAGCAGCAGCAGCTCATAGAAATTCATCATATAGCAGCAGCAGCAGCTCATAGCAATTCATCATATAGTAGCAGCAGGAGCAGCTCATAGCAATGCATCATATAGCAGCAGCAGAAGCAGCTCATAGCAATTCATCGTATAGTGGATCAGAATGAAAATTTGGCAAAAAATCAGAGGAGATCCTCACCTTGTTGGATGAGCTCATCCTTCAACAGCACCTCAAGGCCATGACCTGGGAGGTGGGGAGGGGGAATAAGGTGCCTTCTGCCGCAGTGTGGCATCAGTCGTAGTTGTGCAGCGCCTGCCGGAGTAGTGCGTTGGATGAACCACAATGGAGCAGCTGCTGGAGACCATGAGAATGAGGGGCGGCGCCAGAGGGAGGAGCAGCCAGGGAGATTTGCCCCTACTCACCGGCCATGTAGCCTAGCTGGACAGAGCATCGTCGAGGACCAGGCCAGATGGGACCAGTGGCGACGGCTTGCTGGAGGAACCCTAGTGCTGCAGGCAGGGGATTGAGGTAGAGGGAAAGGGGAGAGGATATGCAAGTGGGCAGGGCAATGAACGCTTGCGTGTTTGTTTTTACCTGAGGGTGAGGTGTGACGCGGGCGTCACCAGTTGCATTTGAAGTGTAATATAGGCAGACAACAAAGTCATTTCATTATTCCCCTTCCCTTCAATTTTTAGTGAGGTTCTACATGAAACGCCCCCCTCCAAAGCGAAATTAGTTAAGCCCAAGCCCATAACTCAAAAATGACTTCCTTACATCTTTTATGGCTTATTTTGCCAATAAGCCCTGAGAAGGTGGAATAGAACTGGCCCTTAACATGCAATTCAATTGTGTGTGCAATGATGAATCACTCCTGCCTGCTGTAGTGTACATTTAGGCATCATCATACATGGCACAACCTAATACATGTTCATTCCATTGTAGAATCTGGAATATGCAATGTTTATGTTAGTTCATACGTTGCACATCATGTTTAAATGCCCCTTAAATCTGGTCAGTCAAGTGATGGTCTTTAAGCCTCCTTCTTTGCTTCTTTTCTTGATATGTAAGATTTGCTCACACATCTGTTCAATTGCTTGTTTGCATCAGCCAACCATACTAGGACTGTTTGCTTTAATTACTTGATGTTCTTGATCTAACACTCTAACAAAGCTTGTCAGTGATTTAAACACTAAGGGTTGCTGTAGTGGGGCCTTTTCTAACTCATAGGTGACATAAAGGTTTGGCTGTACACTAAGGTAGGCTCTCCAAGAGTACCTGGAGATCCAGTTCGAAG
This sequence comes from Triticum aestivum, assembly GCF_018294505.1. NCBI lineage: Eukaryota > Viridiplantae > Streptophyta > Magnoliopsida > Poales > Poaceae > Triticum > Triticum aestivum. Next base: position 198,156,576 of record NC_057800.1, on the reverse strand, counting down.
GTATGCCTAGTTTTTACATAGTGCAAACATAGTAAATTCTCATTTCATTATGTGCAACTGCAAGAGATACGGCATGTTTCATTATGTGGTGTTGTTTTGTTATAATCTCATCCTTTTGTGTTCACAGACTGGAAAGTGTGCATATTTATCATCCAAGGAGACAAGTAACTAGTTTGTGTCACCTTGCAGAGGGGGTGCAAAGAAGATAAGATTGAGGATTTCCAAGTACAAGATGTTAGGAAGGAGCCTTGCAAGAGAAGTAGGAGCTGCGCTGAGCCTCTTCAACCTGTTAAGGTAAGTCATTGTATCCAACTCAACAGTTCAATTCGTTGTTTGTTTCAGGCATAGTTAATTTGCTCTTTTCAATTGCTTTATTTGTCCATAGTTAATGAGATGCCCAAAGAATGATGCCTGATGTTGGGTACTTGTATAACTATTAGTTGACATAATTAAAGGCCTTACCATTTAATTACTCTGCCGAAGTGTGCCTGAAGCTTTGAAGTCTATTAACCAACTATTATTGCATGAGGCTTGCAATCTAGTTTATACTAGGCTAATGATTGCATAGTGTTGCTTGCTATAGTATGTTTGTATGAAACCCTCTGTTGTTCTTTATGCTCCCTAAGACTTTAATTGAGCTACGGAATGGCCAACTGCTTGCTTACTTCTACGCAACGTGCTGTCTAAATTTGTAACTTGTCTGTGTTTTGGATTGGGCCCCAACATCATGCTCCTCTGGTGAGCTAAGAGAGATTTCTGTATGCAGGCTGCACAGACTACCTTTTTTATAATTTTTAAAATATCATCTGCTTATGCTTCATGACATGTAACATTATTGTTAGTCCTATTTTTCCATGTACAAAATAGTCTGTCTTGCTCGCTTCACTGTTGTAACTATATTTTTGCCCTAGTCATGTGTACTTATAGAAACATTTTAGGATGAAGTGACATCAACACAAAGATCTGCGAGTAGTGCGGCATGGCCATTACCGAATGATTATGGATTGGAATTGGAATGTGCTGATGTTCTCGAGCATCAACTAGAGGTGGCAAAGACAACGTGTACATGATTCTGAACGTACAATCAACAAATTGAGACTAGACATGCAGGTATTAGATGCAGGAGTCAAAAAAATGAAACAAGACACTGAGGTAACAACAGAGGAATTTGAGATTTTTCAGACTGAAATTTGTGCTATCTAAATCCGGCCAATCCTGTTATCTGAAGAGATTATAGTTCAAATGGTAAGTTCTGTTGATGCGCGTCCATGATGTATGAGCTGTATTTGCCCAGTGTATATAATTTGCTGTTTGTGTATGCTTTATTATCACTGGTGCCGAACCATAATGCCCAGTGGGTATAATCGGCTGCAATTTCTTTATTGTATAGTGTAGGATTATTCTACATTTCTATGCCTTAGTCTCTTTATTGTATAGTGTATGTTTTTTAGAGGTGATAGTATAGAGTAGGATAATTATTTGAATATGCTATATCGTTCAAACGGGGGCCAACTCGCCCAAACGTTGTAGTGACCATGGCCCTCCACAGGCCGTACGATCCATGGGCCATCTACGGGACGGACGATCCATGGCCTTCTATGACCGTCGGATCCATGGGCCTTCTATGGGCTGTTGGATTCATGGGCCTTCTATAGACTATCGGATCCATGGGCCTTCTATGGTCCATCGGATCCATGGGCCTTCTATGGGCCATCGGATCAATGGGCCTTCTATGGGCCGTCGGGTCAATGAGCCTTCTACTGGCCGTCTCATCTATGGGCCTTGTACGGGCCGTATAAGGGGCCGTAAACGGGCCAGAGTGGAAATTGCACATTTTATGGGCTGACCATAACAGGCCGTTAATAGGCCGTATTTGATGATGCTATGAAAATGGCCCAACAGATTAACGGGCCACAAACGGGCCGACTGTATCCACGGGCTGAATTTGGCCCACAAGCAGAAAAGGCCAGTAACAGGCCGTAAGTAGCCGAATGCTGGAAATGAGCCCTCAGAAGGCAGAAAGGTAACACGGGCTGGAAATGACCCAATGGAATAATGGGCCGTTAATGGGTATAAAGCGATACACTGTTCATTATGGGCTGGTTTCACCACGGGCCATTAATGGGCCAAGAGTTACAAAGGGACTCATATGGGCCGAAATACGTCGTGGGTCATACATGGGCCGGAAGTTAAAACGGGCTGGAATTATATTAGACGGCCCAGATGACGCTATTGGGCCTAACTCGGGTAGGCCGTAAATGGGCCCTGGGTTAGCGGGCTGTAAATGGGCTATATGCGAACATGCCGTTAACAGGCTTGCCGTGGGCCGGCCTGCCACCTTTTGAACAAGTCAAACGGGCCGACCTTTTCACAGGAATGGGCCTCTGTTGGGCCGTGCCACGTGTCGACGTATCATAGGCGCTTTTGGTCCAATGAGTGGATGACATCTGTCCCAACGGTGAGAAGACACGTGTTTCCTCCAGCCAATGATGATTTTACACGTGGAAAATCCCCATTGGTCGGGGCTGTTAACGGGTTATCGGATCCAAAAACCGGACCCGATAGCTTAACGGCGTTCCGTTACGGTGGATGCCACGTGTCGGTCACCCTTGACAAAAGCACTTCTATGACGCGCGATTTATCGTCATGGAAGTGGACACTTCTGTGATGATAATTTTGGTAATGTCATGGAACACTTCAACGACAGCACATGTATGACTATCTTGATTCTGTCATAAAATTGTCATGCATGTACATGCCTGATAGAAAACGTGACCTACTGTGACAGACACGTATCATCGCAGAAGTGTATTTTTTTTGTAGTGCTCGAGGACGAGCAGGAATTAAGCTTGGGGATGCTGGATACGTCTCCAACGTATCTATAATTTTTGATTGTTCCATGCTATTATATTATCTGTTTTGGATGTTTAATGGGCTTTATTATACACTTTTATATTATTTTTGGGACTAACCTACTAACCCAAGGCCCAATGCAAATTGTTGTTTTTTTGCCTATTTTAGTGTTTTGCAGAAAAGGAATATCAAACGGAATCCAAACGGAATGAAACCTTCGGGAGCATGATTTTTGGAACACACGTGATCCAGAGGACTTGGAGTGGACGTCAAGAAATAAGCGAGGAGGCCACCAGGCAGGGAGGCGCGCCTGCCCCTGGGCGCGCCCCCACCCTCGTGGGCCCCTCGCAGCTCCACCGACCTACTTCTTCCTGCTATATATACCCATATACCCCGAAACCATCCAGGAGCACCACGAAACCCTATTTCCACCGCCACAACCTTCTGTACCCGTGAGAACCCATCTTGGGGCCTTTTCTGGCCCTCCGCCGGAGGGGGGATCGATAACGGAGGGCTTTTACATCAACACCATAGCCTCTCTGATGATGTGTGAGTATTTTACCTCAGACCTTCGGGTCCATAGTTATTAGCTAGATGGCTTCTTCTCTCTCTTTTGATCTCAATACAAAGTTCACCTCGATCTTCTTGGAGATCTATTCGATGTAACTCTTTTTGCGGTGTGTTTGTCGAGATCCGATGAATTGTGGGTTTATGTTCAAGATTATCTATGAACAATATTTGAATCTCCTCTGAATTCTTTTATGTATGATTTTTTATCTTTGCAAGTCTTTTCGAATTATCAGTTTGGTTTGGCCTACTAGATTAATGTTTCTTGCAATGGGAGAAGTGCTTAGCTTTAGGTTCAATCTTGCGTTGCTCGATCCCAGCGATAGTAGGGGAAACGACATGTATTGTATTGTTGCTATCGAGGATAAAAAGATAGGGTTATATCATATTGCTTGAGTTTATCCCTCTACATCATGTCATCTTGCCTAATGCGTTACTCTATTCTTATGAACTTCATATTATAGATGCATGCTAGATAGTGGTCGATGTGTGGAGTAATAGTAGTAGATGCAGAATCGTTTCGGTCTACTTGTCGCGGATGTGATGCCTATATACATGATCATGACTAGATATTCTCATAACTATGCACTTTTCTATCAATTGCTAGACAGTAATTTGTACACCCACCGTAATACTTATGCTATCTTGAGAGAAGCCACTAGTGAAACCTATGGCCCCCGGGTCTATTTTCCATCATATAAGTTTCCAATCTATTTGAGTTTGCAATCTTTACTTTTAATCTTTATCATAAAAATACCCAAAATATTATCTTATCATCTCTATCAGATCTCACTTTTGCAAGTGGCACTGAAGGGATTGACAACCCCTTTATCGCGTTGGTTGCAAGGTTCTTATTTGTTTGTGTAGGTACGAGGGACTTGCATGTGGCCTCCTATTTGATTGATACCTTGGTTCTCAAAAACTGAGGGAAATACTTACGCTACTTTGCTGCATCACCCTTTCCTCTTCAAGGGAAAACCAACGCATGCTCAAGAGGTAGCACCTACGGATCCGTAGGTCTATGGTGGGCTACTCACGCATCATCGGAGAGGCACCAATGTGGATGATGAACCCCTCCGTGATGGTGTTAGATTGGATATCTTAATTTTGGAACTTGTGGCGGCTGGAATCGTGTTTCGACTGCTCCCCTAGCATTTCTGGAAATTTGGGTATTTATAGAGCGAAGAGGTGGTGTAGGAGACCCCTGTGGGCCCCACAACCCACCAGGGCACGCCCTAGTGTCTTGCGGGCCCCACGGACCTACCCTCTCATCCTTTGTGGGCTCCCAAATTGTCTTTTGGTCCAAACAAATCTCCAAAAAGTTTCACTGCATTTGGACTCCGCTTGATAGGGATATTCTGCGAAGTAAAAAACAAGCAAAAAATAGCAACTGGCACTGTGCACTATGTCAATAGGTTAGTCCTAAAAAATGATATAAAGTTGCTATAAAATGATTGTAAAACATCCAAGAATGATAATATAACAGGATGGAACAATAAAAAATTGTAGATACGTTGGAGACGTATGAGCATCCTTAGGCTTAATTCCTGCTCGTCCTCAAGTAGGTAAATGATAAAAACAAATTTTTTGATGTGGAATGCTGCCTAACATGTTCATCACATAATCTTTTCTTTGTAGCATGGTAATTTGGACTTTTAGACGGTTCAAAGCAATAGTCTAGTTTTGACATGAAGACTTCAATACTCAAGCATATCAACAAGCAACCATGTCTTCCAAAATATCAACACTAAAGAAAGTTATCCCTAGCCCATCATGCTCAATCATTGATCCATGCATGAAACACACTCGAATATTATCTACATCCAATGCTCAAGTACGATCATAGTGCTCTGACTACAAAAAAATACACTTCCGTGATGATACATGTTTGTCACAGTAGGTCACATTTTCTGTCATGCATGTACATCCATGACGATTTTATGACGGAATCAAGATAGTCATACCTGTGCTGTCGTAGAAGTGTTCCATGACACTACCAAAATTACGATCATGGAAGTGTCCACTTCCATGACGATAAATCGCGCGTCATAGAAGTGCTTTCGTCAAGGGTGACCGACACGTGGCGTCCACCGTAACGGCTCGCCATTAAGCTATCGGGTCCGGTTTTGGATCCGATAACCCGTTAACAGCCCAGACCAATGGGTATTTTCCATGTGTAAAATTCTCATTGGTCGGAGGAAACACGTGTCTGCTCCTCGGTGGGCCAGATGTCGCTCGTCCATTGGAGGAGACATGCCTATGATACGTCGACACATGGCAGGGCCCAACAGAGGCCCATATAGGTTAAATGGGCTGGCCCAACTAAAGGCCCACAAGATTTTACGGACCATAATGGGCCGGCCCAACTAAAGGCCCACAAGATTTTGCGGACCACAATGGGCTGGCCTAGCTAAAGCCCACAAGATTTTGTGGACCATAATGGGTCGTCCCAGCTAAAGGCCCACAAGATTTTGCTGACCATAATGGGCCGGCCCAGCTAAAGGCCCACAAGATTTTGAGGACACTAGTGGGCCGGCCCATTCACAGGCTGCCATGTTTTGGGCCAATTGTCGGCCCATATTTGATCCGGTCCATTAACAGCCTGCCACGTTCCAGGCCTAATAAATGCCCATATGAGATCCGTCCTGTTAAAAGCCTACCACGTTCTGGGCCAAATTACGGCCCAGATAAGATCCGGCCCTTTAAGAGGCTTTGGGTCAAATTATAGCCCATATCAGATTCGGCGCGTCAACTAGACGCTATACTTTTGGGCCCACTTGCTAAAGGCCCATTTAGTAATTCGGCCTGATATTAGTCTCGGCCTGTTAAAGGCCTGTTTAACATTTTGGCCCTATATTTACTTCGGCCTGTTAAAAGCCAGTCATATAGTTGGGCCTAACTACGGCCCGGTTTGCATCCGACCTGCTCACAGCCGATAATCTGATTGGGACAAACAAGGACCGAGACAATTTTGGCCTGTTAACGGCCCGTGATGTGATTGGCACAATCATGGGCCAGGATCTATTTAGGCCTGCTGCCAGCCCGTGAGCTGTTCGGCATGTTTCAGGCCCAACCTACTTTTCAGCCTCCTAAAAGCCCATTGAGTTTTCTTGCAAAAATAGGGCCAACGGTTTACTCGGCCTATTAAAGGCCTGAATCTACTTGTGGGCCAGTTTATATTTAGGCCTGTTAATGGACCAAGATGACTGGGCCCATGATGCGGATCATACATAGTGATTTGCATGATGACCCGATTATGTACCGTAATTTTACGGTTTGGCTGGTTTACTGTGAACACATGATATATATACAGTAAAATAATTGCAACATCATGAATAAGAAAAAACCTAGACTATACAATAAAGAAATTACGGCATATTACATCCACTGGGCATCAAAGTTTGCCACTATGATAATAAAGCACAAGAAGACAACAGATTACATACACTGGGCATCAAAGATTGCCACCAGTGCAAATAAACACGTCGACAAAATAATATACAAAACCGCCAACACTTCAATAGAGTTCAAGAAAGGTTAGCCCTGCTCGGGGGCTGCAGCGCAAGCAACTGAGCAAGATGATGAGACTGCGCTTGTTTGACACTTATATCCTCCTCACCCTGAAAGATAAACAAGCAGACAGATGACAGGTTTTGCACATATAAGTATGAGTACTGACAATTCATCACATTTCTTACTAACGAATAAAGTGACATAGTTTAAAATAGCACTAACACAATATGGTATTGTTCAGGTCAAGGCATGGCAGGAAATGACATTGTGAAGGAGTTGGCAGCTTCACGACGCCACTGGATTACAGATCAAGAACCCATAAGTATCAGTGGTTAGTGTGCTGTCAATTTATCCCATTTCAGATTGGCAAATAAAGAGACGGTTTAAATAATAGTAGAATGATATGACATTGTTCATAGTTAAGACATTGTAGAATATTACATTGTGCTATAGTGGGTAGGTTCACGACACCACTGGATTATAAATCAAGAACAGAAGCATAGATGCAGTGCAAAAGAAGATCACTTGCTCTGTGTAGTTTAATTTACATGGTATGAAGAAGGAACTTGGTTGTACAACTGAAAACTTAAATTGAGAAGGACAAACTTTTGTTTATGAACTACATAATAAACTTTAAACATGCAATTTGATGCAAACACCAAAAATAAACAGCTGTTGCAGCCATGCCTAACAAAATATACACAATAAAGTTTGAAGGCTTGAGAAGGACAAACTTACATTATTGGTGAAGACATGCTCTATAAAGCCCTTGTCCATGCTGATGGGGAGGGGGGCAATTCAAGAAGTTTACCACAGAATCTTCTTCATAAGCATTTCCTTTATTCTACATTTTTTAAGAGTAAATATAGATGTGATAATATAAGAAAAAATGGAGAATATTTAAGATAAGATGAAGAGTTATGCTATAAATGTAAGTACAGTGATACAGGAAAAAGGTACAACCAAAAGCAATGTAGAGCTAAACTTCTTCAGTACCATCGGTGTTATCTAACCTTATGGTAAGAGTAAATATAGATCTGATGTGTAAAAAATGGAGGGCAAACTGCAGAGTGATGCTACATGTACAACTAGCTGTCAATATAAGTACACTAACAAAGGACAGCAGGTACTTACAAGAACAATGCAGAGCTAAAAAAATTCACTGGCATTGGATATATTCTACACTAGTGTAACCATTCATACAGATCAGATAATTTGGAGCGAACAATTGATAAGCAAGCTATCACATAATGAACCAGGTATGTATGCAAGTACAGTGATATAGGACAACAGGTACTAACAAGAGCAAAGCAGCGGGCAGCATATTGGCGATATCCTATCGTCCTTTTCAAACCAGAATTCTTCTTCGAGCAGATTTCCTGCAAAAAAAGATCCGTAAGGCACATGCGGAAAAGTAGAAGTTCAAATTGTCATGTGAGATCATAGACAGTACCTCATCCTGGGAACGAGACCAGTGCATAACAAGGTTTTTCGATTCAATGTCTTCTAAATTTAGCACATGTTCCGCTTCATTGCATACAGTGTTGGTTGCCCACTCATGATGAATCACAGCACCCAAAGAAATGCAATTCCATGATGTCTCTCTATATGTGGCCACATGCATTTGGAAAATCAAGTGGGAGCATTGCCTGACCAATTAAATGTGTGTCTGTTAACTAATATCAGTATCATATCACAATTCGTATTTGAAGAAGTAAGCTTTGGACTTATGATTGATGTGTTGTTTAGCTTCAAGAGTGGACTACTGCTAGTGCGACACAAAGCAGCTACGCAGATCATAGTGTAGATATAATGGGAAAATCATAAGCATCACAAGTAAAATCAGCAAAGTGGAACTTGCTGGAATATATGTGCTAGTATTGCCGGTACGGCTAGAAAGGCTTCGGATACCAGCTCTCTTCAACTGAAGGTGCGGTACTATTAATATCCGTGTAACTCTCAAAGGCGACATGGCTCCCTGCATTTCCTTGCTAATCTTATAGGATTCAAGTGGGCAGGCCACTACACTTCCTATTCCTATGTTTACAAAATCCTACGAATCAAAGAGGCCCGAAGAGTTCAAAGTGTCCATCACAACCGACCATATAGACCTGTACACTACAAATGTCCCTGCTCATCTTCACTACAAGGAACATACTGTACTACTATCATACTCCCTCCGTTCCAAAATATAAGTCTTTGTAGAGATTTCCACTATGGATCACATACAGATGTATACAGATACATTTTAGATTCTAGATTCACTCATTTTGCTCCATATGTAGTCCATGGTGGAATCTATACAAAGACTTGTATTTAGGAACGGAGAGAGTACTTATTAAAGAAGAACGGAAGAGGAACATGCTAAAGAAGAGCCAGCAGATTTTGGATAATAAAATGTTCGTTGCGTAGTGCCCACACATGATGAACCAGAGCGCATTAAGAATGCAACTCCCTGCTGTCTCTCTATATGTGGTGCACGTGCTTTTCAAAAGTAAAGTAGGAACATTAGCTGACCAATTAAACATTATATGTTTTAGTAATATCAGCATCATATCAGATTCGTGTTTGAGGAACAAGTTTGGAATTATGAGTGGCACGTTGTTTAGCTTGATGGATTCAGGAGCAGTGCTAAGCAGGTACGATGATGGTACTGAATATAAAGGCATGTCTGCATGCAAGTCGTGTGACTTTTGTCATTTGGGTCGGTCGACCATTTCAGGCGTTTGGATGAAGATCCTACGTTTCCTAACTCTTCTTATTCCTTGTCTCTGATTCTTCCCATACAGAACATCGCACGGGCCGCCGGCCGAACGACCGGCCTCCATCGCTTGTGTTCCTCTGCCACCACCACCCCCCAGCCCCGCCCCCACTCCCATCGAGTTTTCTTCGTTTGGCGAGGCCCCACCACTGCCCCCCACAACCACCGTCCCCACTCGATCCCCTTCCTTCGCACTGGCGAACTCCGGCGAGCTCTCAAAAATTGACTGACCCAATTTTGAAATTTAGTCTACTGTCATTTAACTAGTGTGGAATATAAAGGGGGAAAACCTTAAGCATTGCGAGTATAGTGTTGAGCGTGCCATGGCGGATCTGAAGGTGCAAACTGGACAAAGGCAACTTCGCAAACAATGTTTGCTTTCAACTAACAAGTAAGTGATGGACAAGAAATCTGAGTAAAGCAGTGACGATCTATTTCTTGCTGCGATAAATAAGTTGAGAAGATATGAAAGAGTACCGTCTCTGGTGCAACACCGTGTATGCATCTGCTGAGAATTTGACGGTGCTGCGGTAGCGATGGCTGTCAGTGGCGTGGAAGTAGATCTAGGAGGGTAGATAGTGGCGGTGGGGCACGGTGGACGAGACGGTCGTGGGAGCGGCACCGGCAAGGTGGACGATGGCGGGGTTGAAGCGAGAGGACGGGATGCAAGGATCCCGGTCCGAAGCCGTGGATGAGAGAGGTCGATCTCTTGTATTGGCCGATGGCGTCGGGGTATCAGCTCCGGCATGGTGGAGGAGGACGGCAGTGGATGGGGTGGCAGACGGAGGAGGCTGGGGTGGAGAGGGTGTTTTGGCGCCCATGGAGTACGAATGGGGAAATGGAGGGAGAGAGGAAGGGGGAACCATGTGTTCAAGGCGTGCTTGTCTCAAATGCGAGGAAATTTATAAACTTAGCCCCCGTTTAAAATTTCCTACATCACAACAGTATTAGTTGGTTGGGGATAGGACGGTAATCTCGCATACACCGAATATTTGCCGACGAGAGTTTGTTTTCAGTGCCCACCGTGTATGAATTGGGGAGGGAGTCGATTTCGGCTGAGGAGACACTGTGTTTTGGCGCCCACCATGTATGAATCCGGGTGAGAGGCGGTTTTGTCACATTTGAGTGAAATTACAAACCTACCCCTCTCGAAACCTATAGAAACCGAGCCGATAGGCTTTGCGTCACAGGGATAGGCAGTAATTTCCATCTCGCAGATTTTGGTTTCGGGCGGTTACTACTACTTTCCCCGCTTCATTTAAAATTTTGTAGAGCAAGAGTGCACGTTTACCATGCCAACTCAATTCGAATCCAATTTGTATTCTATTTTTGTTCGGGCAGGATCCATTTTCGATTGGAATAAAATTCTATATACATCATTTTTTATATATATACTTTCAAAAGCACAACAAAGAATTCTGCTCCTTTATATGTATAATATGATTTACAAATACAAAGATCTCAAAATCATAAGGTTGAATTCAAAAAATTTAAACCAAATTATGTTCTACTAAAATGTATGGATCAGTAATATCTACATATTAAATAGCTTAGATGCATGTTTGATAGATCAATTTTGGTTTGAGTATGAATTACATGTATCATCATCTCGAATTCAAATATTTGAATCCCTTTTATGTTGACTCCTTTCACGCCCATCTCTCTCGCATGCATGCTCCTTCATGTAGCTATCACTCTCTTTTCTCCAGCTCACCCGTATGCTCACTTCATGTTTCTCCTATCTTCGCAAACATGGTCTCTCAATGTCTCCCTTGAGAAGTGTCAAACTCTCCCTATTGTTATACATTACACAGTTTTCATTATCTCTCACGTCTCTACCGTTCTCTGGTATCACTAGGTACCTAAGCTTTCTTTTTCACTGCCACACACACAGTCTCACTCGTCTTTCACTTTGTCTTTCTCTCTATAGGGTTCTCTCACACACCCTATATATCTCTAGATATGACTCATACCACTAAAATTACTCTCTACTGCAGACACAACATTTGTTGCGGTCTCCTTTCCGTCTCCATCCCAGTTATAAAACTGACATTATTCATTTGTTTATTGCTCAGACAAACTGCCTCTCTCTCTCTCTCTCACACACACACACACAACTCCTACTTCCACTGCCCTTCCCGACTACCGTCTCTCTCTCTCACACACAAAACTCTCGCTTTAGCACCCCCGACTCATATTTCTCTCACAAACATTTATCGACTAGCCTCTAGATAGGTTTATACACCCGCACACTCATGCTTCCACTATCGCATACATGTCTCTCTCGCGCTCCTTATATCTATGTAAATTTTTCTTCCCTTCTTGAGACACGCCCTCTCGATCATGCACACACACACGCACACTATCCCCTCATTTTAAGATGATACTTCTCTCACACACACTCTTTGTGTCTTTGTCACACATGCACTCCGTCCTCCTCCTCTCTCTCACACACACATGTGCTTTTTGCAACAACTAGCAAGATGCCCATGCGTTGCACGGAACATCAAGATGCATTTGTATGAGTATTTTATCTTGTGGGAGAAAAGGATGAACGATGGAAGGCCTTATTTGCAAATGTGGAGAGGGGTGTGGGTATCTTTTTGCAAAATTGCCATAGTTTCCTTCCTATCCGCCAGATACAAATCGGACAACCTATATTGCAGGATGGCAGGCACACCATCATCACCAACTCTATTTTTTATCTCTACTAGGAAGATGCCCGTGCATTGCACGGAACATCATGATGCTTTTTTTACAAAACACTTGTTGTGATTGACCCATGCAGGAGTAATCTCATGTGTAAAAACTAATGATATCTCGAGAATTTCATCGAAAAAATGGTATCTCGAGATTTCCATAAAAAAATGATATCTCGAGAAAGATGAGAGATAAGGTGAGGAGGAGTGGGGCCCGGTGGTGATTGGTGGTCGGACTGAGTGGAAGCATAGCGATGGACGACGCTGGCAGCGTCCACCATGCCAGATTGTTCCATAGGATTCCTTTTTAATTGCTCAACAATGAGGTTGTGGGAGATAAGGCTGAACGAGGGAATGTCTTATCTGCAAATGTGGAGAGAGGTGCGGTATCTTTTTGCAAAATTATCATAGCTTGCTTTCTATTCGTCAGATATAAATCGGACGGTCTATATTGCAAGATGGCAGGCACACCATCATCACATACTTGATTTTTTATAAGAGTAGATAGGCTCTTATAAAAAGCATAGTCGGTGATGATGGTGTGCCTGCCATCCTGCAATATAGGCCGTCCGATCTATATCTAACGGATAGGAAGGAAACTATGGCAATTTACCCGCACTCCTATCCACATTTGTAGATAAGGCCTTCCCTCGTTCATCCTTTCTCCCACAAGATCTTGATGTTCCGTGCAACGCACGGGCATCTTGCTAGTAAGAGTAGAAATTAGACATATAACACTTCTCGAATCTTGAAACCAACAACATTCCTCCCTTATCTCATCAAAACCGCCAAAGGAATATATTTTGAGCGAAACATAACATATTTTTAGTGATATACCTATTTCAAAACTAGACTCTTTTTTCTATCAAATCGGTGAATGTGTATTAATCAACTTTGATCGTGTGGCAATGCATCGTTCCACAATGTAGTGCCTATAGATTTTTTAAGAAGTCAAACTTTGCAAACTTTGACCAAGTTTGTAGAGAAAAATATTTATATCTACAATAGCAAAAATATATAATGTGAAACTACATCATATGATGAATCTAGTGATATATGTTTCGCACTCTAGATGTAAATATTTTTCTCCAAAAACTTGGTCAAAGTTTGTGAGGTTTGACTTTTTCAAAAAATCTATAAGCACTACATTATGGAACGGAGGGAGTAGTTATTACCACTGTATAATTTTTTGGACACTAGACAAATGGTGGAGTACATATGACGGTGTCCTGGACTAGGGGGTACTCATCACGTCATCTCCCAATCAGTTGGATTGGGCCTAGGACCCCCATGGCCATATACTTATGGGCCAGTTCAGACAGCTGCCGCATAGAAGGAAGATTCCATAAGACTTGGTGATCAAGACAAGGACTCCTCCCCACCGGCGTATTCGGCTAGGACTCTTGTTATCCTAGGCCTCTGGTGCATTATATAAACCGAGGCCAGACTAGTCGATAGAGAGATACGCAATCATAATCATAGGCTAGCTTCTAGGGTTTTAGCCTCTACGATCTCGTGGTAGATCAACTCTTGTAATACTCATATCATCAAGATCAATCAAGCGGGAAGTAGGGTATTACCTCCATCAAGAGGGCCTGAACCTAGGTAAACATCATGTCCCCCGCCTCATGTTACCATTAGCCTTAGACGCACAGTTGGGGACCCCCTACCCGAGATTCGCCGGTTTTGACACCGACATTGGTGCTTTTATTGAGAGTTCCGCTGTGTGATCGGCAAAAGGATCAATGGCTCGACTGCAGATCAACTGCGACATCGGTTCTTCATCACCGGCTCGACTGGTCACCTTGGCTGGACTGAGGACTGCGCCCTACCTCTGACCGTCATGTTCGGAGGAGGGCCTTCATCAACATCAACTCCGATCTCTATCAAGATCATGGAGGAATCATCCAGGGAGCCCGTGGGCTCAACGTCAACATTGCCCTCGGGCGACCGTGCTGTTTTTCTGGACAGCAAACTTGTATCCGCCGCCACTGCCTCCTCAAGTGTCGTTTTAACGATTTCTTCAGTGGAATTGTGCGAAATTGAGTCTACAACCCTCGAAAATTTCGTCGAGTTCCGATGGAGGAATCTCCTGCAATCCACGATATACCGGAGCCCTGTCAAATCTGGATGGGAATCTGGACGAGTTTAGGGCGTGGTGTCCAGATTCTAGCTCGGACGTCCTTTGGAAGATCCAACCATTGATCGGATGCGGAATTCCTATATCTACCACCCCTCAAACTTTCAGCTCGATCCGACCATCCAAACTCCAGGAACCTTCCGATTAGTGCATCACTTTTCGGATCTGTTTTCTGCGCGAGAACGAATCCGACCCGAATTCATCTTTTTTATGAACGGGATTTCAGACATCCTTTTTTAAAGAAGTTCTGTATGGGGTATTGTGTTTTGTTTTCAAACACATCCCACTAATTTTGAAGTCTTTTCCAATATGATCTTCACCATCGCGCTGGTGTCAGACCAGCCCGACAACATTGCTCTACGGCTGCCAACCTGCACTAGACACGTTGTCACTTTATTGAGCCGAGCTTAACTTCTTTGGATCATCATCTCGGCAAGCCGAACAAGAGTTTGGCATCGCGAAGGATAAATCATCACCAACATCGCCGCCCCACGGATTACACGGAGCGGGCACACCGGCATCGCCGCACGGTCACTTCATCAAGCCGGCATTGACCACGTCACGACCGGCATCGGCAGGGCCACACTGTTGCTTCTTCAAGCCGATATCCATCACGCCGACCTACTTCGACTCATCGGCTGACATCGAGGCTTCGACAACTCGGCTGGACCGGGGGCTTCGCCATCTCTTCATCAACCTACTTCGGAGACTTCAACGTCACTAGCCGACCAGCTTCATCACGTTAGCTGGACCGAGGGCTTTGCCTCGGCATGCCAACCTTAGCCAGCATCGCCATGCTGTCGCTTTATCACCCATCAGGCAATGGGTGTGCGGATCGAGTCCCAATTTTGGGAGTCACCTTTCTTCGGATTGCTACAACAAATAAACCAGGTGCTATTAATCCTAGTAATTTTTGCTTGTTTGGGTTTATTTTTTCCAAGAAATTATTACTCTGGTTTGTTCCATTATCTGTACACAGGTCTATCAAATGATGGCCGCACTAACGACGGTCGCATGGTGGTTCGGTCAGGTTCTGTACATAGTCCGGCGCACGCCGCATCCGGAACTCGGACCAACCTGTGAATTCAGGCTTTTCCACGCCTTTACCGCGTCACGCCGACGCCCTGCATCGACATTCACTTCGGCGCAGGCCATATTTTCTTTTATTACTCACTTTGCATAAATTATCTATTATGCAACGATTTTTTTTAATTATTGTTATTACTATTATCTCCGGCTTGCACTATTTTTTGTGCACAGGAAAATGATCCGGGTCGGGCAGTATCGTCAACTCGGTGTACTGACATACAACGTCACCTCTGCTGGACGGGGGGCTTCGCCAACACATCATTACCCCACGCCGGGCACTTCGGCATCACTCTGCCGGCCTGCATTGGCCGTGCTATGTCACCACTTTGGAGTGCCGAGCTCTTCGCTCCGCCACTTCGAGACCAGCTTGGGGGATGGAACCTTGTCCCGCATCAAGCTCGGACCCCGTCATCAATGCCGAACACATTAACCAGCTAAGTTGCCTTCATGCTCAAAGTTTTAAATTTTTAACTTGTGTTCTGTTCGGCCTAGCATTATACCTTTTTGGCAAAAAGTTGTTTGTGAAAAAAATTCCTTGTCATAACCTTGTTTGTGACACACAAATTCAAATACCTAGTTCACTTGGGGGCTTCGTTCATGAAGCATTTCCTCTTGCATATGATTATACTTGTACGGCTTTGTTCCTTGTTCGTGTATTACGCCACAATATGCACCATATTGACCTAAGCGATTTGCAAGCTGGGTTGCCTCGCTCCTGTGTTTACACCTACGTTCCCGATTGTTCAGCTAGGGAGTAAAGGGAGCACCTCTGCGATTGTCATGATCGGGTCATCCGAGCTCAGACCTCAGACTGGGTGAAGCCGAAAGCTAGCGCTCTTATTGTTTTCAATTATGGTTGGCACACAACGGAACTCATGAGTACAAAAAATCTATTGCACCAGTCTCATAGTAACAATGAGCAACTGAAGAAAGGTATCAGTGGGGGTACTATTTTCTTCGAAGATGCTTCTTACACTTCATCAGTAATATAGCATAAGTTCCCTGAGCGCGCTTTGTCTATTACAGCCTTATGGTTTGATTGCCTGGTTATCGGAAACACCGTCGATATTTTGACAGGTGGACTACATAACACTTTTCGGTCCTTGACCATAGAGGGAGAAGCCGATGGTCGGTTAAGACGCGTTTAAAGTTCGGGTGAACAAAGATATGATATTAGTACTTCGGTACATACAATCATTATACATAAAATTCTTTTACCCAAATCACTTGGGGGCTCTTAAATGAGCCGTTTTATAATAAGTGTTCTTCTTCTTAGTCGTTTCAAAGTTTTTATTATTACTATTTACCACTCCTTTCTCGACGCAAGTGTGTGGTCAATAGCCGGATAGCCTTGCTTCTCTCTTTAGCCGCTCGAACTTAGTTTGCTAAACTAGCCTCGGAGAAGAACTCCACCTTCGGGATAAGGAGGTGGAAGCCATAGGCTGACCCGCTTGAAGTCTTGAGATACGATGTGTCATTGTAAAGCACGATAGCAACACAATTTTCTTTTTCTAAGACCAATTTTCAATTTGGCACCAAACACTTGATCTAGTTCGGGCGTCCAGTTTTTACTGAAGTTTTTGGTTTTCCAAGCCTATGGCACTTTTTAAGCTATTTGTGTGTTTCCAGCATTAGTCTCGTAGTGCAGCGCCGGACACCTTTAGGGATTCGGCAAAAACATTCTCGGACATTGATGTATATGCATCGGTTTCGAATTGCGTCTTTGGTCAATAGTTGGGTTGCCCGGCTCCTATGCTTGCCTCCTACATTCCGCTTTGTTCGGCTAGGTGCGCAATGGGAGAACCACTGCGATTGTGCTTCCAGCTAGCATGGTTAAGCGCTTCAGTGGAGAAAGCCGAAAACTGACTGTCACAATAAGCGTAAACTGGTCAGCGATCTGATGACTGTGTTAAATGATGTTCCGTTCATAATATTGGCCGAAGTGTTTACGGCTTGACCTCGACTGTCGCCGAACACTAATCGGAGGCTAGTAACTGGCCTTCCAACTTTAAGCTCCTATGACTAAGTGAAAGTTATAAAGCCCGCATATCTGATTGCCTCATTTCTGCTAACACAACCGCCTTCGGGCACCGAGACATCGGCTAAGGGTTGTTTTGTTAGTGCGGAAACACCCTGCGTAGTATCTACCAAGGGGTAGAAGCCGACGATGGGCCACTTTCAACTGATAAACGGTCGCAATGGAGTCAAAATAATGATGTAAATTACTTGGACACATAGAGTCATTATACATAATCTGTGATTTTACTCTGGATATCGATCCTTAATTCGGCCACCCGTGCCCACATTAAGGCTCAGGGGCTACTGGCTTTGTGCTCATTATTTATAAATATTAAAGGTGCACATCGATCCCCTGATTTGGTGTTACCACCCGACTAGTGTCTCGGGGGCTACTGCATTGCTTATTCAATGCAGAGAATTCAAAGTGCACAGTGTTCGGCTTGAACGAACTATGCGCATACGCGTCTTCGGACAATAATAAGTACCATATGGACCTATCCGACATCAAGCTAGTATATTTCCGCGACTTCTCACAACCCTCTCTCAGGGGCCCGTTCGCCGATCACTATTATCTCTAATATATTACACTGCGTTTTTATTCCTATATATGCTGCCGAGCTAGGAGTTGATCCTCAGGTCGATTTCACGACCTGAGTCTCAGAAGCTACTAGGATCAGCAGTTTCATATTTTCCTTCAGCTGCATCTCGGATTTTAGACTGACACACACCTTGAGGGCTACTGGATGTACATATACTGGCTATATATATCGGCAACGAATAAATTGCACCAATAAAAAATATTCACAAAAAATCAGCCCGCTATCGGGTGGTGCACCACCCCGGAAGCAGTCCGGCAAAAAGCTCGGGCACCAGTGGCTGCCTCCATAGAGGGTATTTCCAGCGTTGGAGCTTGGACATAGTCCGGCGTTGGAGCTTGGATACAGTTCGGTGTTGGAGCTTGGATATAGTCCGACGTTGGAGCTCGGATACAGCCCGACGTTGGTACTCGGCTGCAAAAGATACCTCGAATACAATCCGGCGTTGGGGCTTGGACGCAAGAGGACACTGCCGCCCGGGAACAACTTCAAACTCGAGGTGTGGCATAAAAATAACAAGGCATTTATAAAGGCCAGAAACTTGAAGGGGCTCCTCGGATACCCGACGTGTAAACTCGTCGGATGCACTTCGGCGATCCTCAAAATCGAAGATGAGAAGATTTGTTGAACCAGATTTCAAGACCGACAACCGAAGATGAAGAACAGTTCGGAAGAATCGAGGAGCGTCCCCAACTTGAAGACCGGTTCAGGGGGCTACTGACGGTGTCCTGGACTAGGGGGTACTCATCACGACGTCTCCCGATCAGTTGGATTGGGCCAAGGAACCCCATGGCTGTATACTCATGGGCTACTTCAGACAGCTCCCGCATACAAGGAAGATTCCACAAGACTTGGTGATCAAGACAAGGACTCCTCTCCACCGGCGTATATGTCTAGGATTGTTGTTATCCTAGGCCTCTGGTGCATTATATAAACCGAGGCCAGGCTAGTCGATAGAGAGATACGCAATCATAATCATAGGCTAGCTTCTAGGGTTTTAGCCTCTACGATCTCGTGGTAGATCAACTATTGTAATACTCATATCATCAAGATCAATCAAGCAGGAAGTATGGTATTACCTCCATCGAGAGGGCCCGAACCTGGGTAAACATCGTGTCCCCCGCCTCCTGTTACCATTAGTCTTAGACGCACAGTTCGGGACCCCCTACCCGAGATCCGCCGGTTTTGACACTGACATTGGTGCTTTTATTGAGAGTTCTGCTATGTGATCGGCAGAAGGATCAATGGCTCGACTGTAGATCAACTGCGACGTCGGCTTCTTCATATGAATAGTCAGCTCGTATGATAATTTGATCCGTAGGATTTGATGGTCGGGGCCACAGGTGAACGACCTGGAGGTGGTTGAGGGGGTCCTGGTCTAAGGGGTCCTCGGGCGTCCGGCCTGTTAGCCATGGGCCGGACTGATGGGTTGTGGAGATACGAAGACCGAAGACTGCACCCGTGTCCGGATGGGACTCTCCTTGGCGTGGAAGGAAAGCTTGGCGACCAAATATGTAGATTCCTTTTCTTTGTAACCGATCTTGTGTAACCCTAGATCCTCCCGGTGTCTATATAAACCGGAGGACTAAGTCCGGAAAGGATATACTCATTACCATAGTCATACGGGCAAGGCTTTTAGGGTTTAGCCATCTCGATCTCATGGTAGATCAAATCTTGTAATACTCATATTCATCAAGATCAATCAAGTAGGAAGTAGGGTATTACCTCCATAGAGAGGGCCCACACCTGGGTAAACATCGTGTTCCCTGTCTCCTGTTACCATTGACCTTAGACGCATAGTTCGGGACCCCCTACCCAAGATCCGCTGGTTTTGACACCAACATTGGTGCTTTCATTGAGAGTTCCACTGTGCCATCACCAAAAGGTTCGATGGCCCCTTCAATCGTCGACAATGACGCTGTCCAAGGAGAAACCTTCCTCCCCAGACAGATCTTCGTGTTCGGCGGCTACGCGCTGGGGGCCAACTTGTTTGGCCACCTGGAGCAGATAGATAGCTACGCCCCTGGCCATCAGGTCAGATTTGGGAGCTTGAATTACGTTGTGGACATCCGTGGAGATTTGATCTTCGCCTTATTCGAGACCGCGGCCACCGCTCCTGGTCACCTTGACGAAAATGACCTAAATCTGTCGTCAAACCGCATCCAGGAGATAGCTCCTATGACCACTCTGGCCTTAGATCCAAAGCACACTGCGGCATCCAAGGATTGGAGGCTCAACCCCACCACGGAGGCCACAGATTCCCCGGCATTGGAGCCGCACATGGACTTAACCTCACACAATACTCGTGTCACTGGAACTCCGGACTCTCCTCCGGGTATAAGTTCCAAACCATGTGAGTCCGCGGATACCGAACTTGATCGCTTATCGATCTTCGAGTTCAACCGAGCTATGTACGGTTCGAACTAGAGGCTGATGATGGGGAATTTTGTTTCCCACCCGCCACCCACTTCATAGCCACTATCGAGGACTTAACCGACATGCTTGACTACAACATCGCCAGCATGGATGACGATGCTGACAAGGAGCAGGGCCAAAACCCGCCATTCACTGGACGACAGACGGACACTTCTTCCTACGACGTATACATGGTGGACATGCCTGAAAAAACTAACAACGATGACAAAGAGGATCCAGTTGAGGATAAACCTCGTGAGAGACAGCCCAATTGCCAGCTTCCTCGACGCCGCTCTAAGTCACGTCGTTCCAAAGACTGCAATACGGGCACTGGAAAAAATAATACTCTGGACAATGCCGAAAATAATGACGACCCCGTCAAGGTAACCTCCAAATAGGAGGAACGGGAAAATGGGCAAGTTAGCCCTGATGAACAGGCCATACATGGAGACTCAGAGGACAGTAATTATCTTCCGCTCTCCAAGGAAGAGGAGAGCCTTAGCAACGAGGATTTCATCGTGCCTGAGGAACCTCTCGAGCAGGAGCGCTTCAAACGCCGGCTAATAGCCACTGCAAGGAGCCTGAAAAAGAAGCAGCTGCAGCTTCAAGCGGACCAAGATCTGCTCAATGATAGATGGACCGAAGTCCTGGCCGCCGAAGAATACAACCTTAGTGGCCCAGCCAAAAGCTACCCGAAGTGTAGATTGCTACCTCAGTTCGATGACGAGGCGCTGGAGCCCGTACCATCATCGCACAATGCGGCAGGCCGACCACAACTTGGTCCGGATAAAGCGGCAACTCAAACCGAGCACCATACTGCCCCACCTTGCCGTAAAGGCAAGAATAAAACAGCTCAGGGTTGTACATACGACCTTCGACGGGACTTGGACGGTAGAGCAGGACACGCAAGATCGATCTACGGATCGCGAGGATGTGCCACGACACGCGATGACGGCTACCTATTTGGACATGACAAATCTAGCCACGCCCGGACCTAAAACCGCAAATGGACTCCATCGGAGGTATGTCGTAGTGTGGCCCAACATAGAGGCACCGCACACCCTCTTTTCTTCACAGACGAAGTAATGGAGCATGAATTCCCAGACAGGTTCAAACCCATGAATATCGAATCATACGACGGAACAACGGATCCCGTGGTATGGATCGAGGACTTCCTCCTCCATATCCACATGGCCCGCGGAGATGACCTTCATGCCATCAAATACCTACCACTAAAACTCAAAGGACCAGCTCGGTACTGGTTAAACAGTCTGCTGGAAAATTCTATTGGCAGCTGGGAAGATTTGGAAGATGCCTTCTGCGACAACTTCCAAGGAGCATATGTCTGGCCACCGGATGCCGATGACTTGAGTCACATTTTCCAGCAGCCCGGAGAGTCAGCCAGGAAGCTCTGGACTAGGTTCTTAGTTAAAAAGAACCAAATCGTCGACTGTCCGGATGCGGAAGCCCTTGCGGCCTTCAAACACAGCGTCCAGGATGAATGGCTTGAACGCCACCTCGGTCAAGAAGGACCTAAATCGATGACAACCCTTACCGCTCTAATGACCCGCTTCTGCATTGGAGAAGACAACTGGCTCGCTCGTAGAAGCAACAACGCCAGCGACTCGGGCACTTCCGAAATCTGAGATGGCAATGGCAAGCCACGATGAAGCAAACACAACAGTCGCAATGATAATGAAAGATCACGCGACACATCGGTCAACGCCGGATTCAACAATCCCAAATCCGGTCAATGGAAAAAGCCATTCAAGGCGAACCAAGACAGAGCATCCAACCTAGACAGGATATTGGAGCGGCCCTGCCAGATTCACGGCCACCCCGATAAACCAGCTAATCATACCAACAGAAGCTGTTGGGTCTTCAAGAAGGCCGGCAAGCTCAACATCGAACACAGGGGGAGGAGGCCGCCAGGCGATAGGGATGACGGAGAGGTTCACCAACCAAATACTGGGGGTCAGAAGCAGTTTCCCCCCGAGGATCGACCAATCCTGGAGCGGAAATAGCAGTTCGGCTTCCGCCGCCCACCTCATATACCCACAAAATTTGTATCGCACATACATCACTACGCACTTAAGATACCATGTGCATCGGCAGAAGTACAATACAGACAAGCCTGCAAGCACTCCCGTAACATTTTTTCTCTACTTTCCTCTTTCTTTCTTCATTATCTCTTCAAAACAGGTGACACAAAGGACAAACATCTAAACTGACTCTATCGGAGTTCAGATCCGTACACTCACCTAAGGGTCTACTTCCGTCAAGGATCCCCCTCGCCAAGGACAGGCGGCGCAGACGTGCGACAGGAGGTCCAAAATAACTTTTTGTAGACCACACTCTTTATTTCGAGCCTTTAATATGCCTTTTTCCTCCGCCTTCGACCCCGGGCATGTCAAATAGCCGGGGTTGTGGTCTTTTTTATATATAAAGTAATCATTGGCATATCTCTCAGGTCCCAGTAAACATCATCCGAATTAATCATTCATTTCTTTTCGCAAATGAATATGGCTCCTATGGTTGTTTCACAGATATAGCTCGACATAACCTGCCAGGGGCTCGGTGTGGGAACAAATGAGTTGCCAACAAAGTCCGAACTGCTTTACAGGGTACTTTGGCGTCGTGAGTTTGGCCTTATATGCATCAGCTCCGAATCATGTCTTGGGTCAATGGTTGGGTTTCCCAGCTCTTGTGCTTGCTACCTTATGTTCCGCTCTATCGGCTAGGGTAGTAAAGGGAGAACTACTGTGATTGTGCTTCCGGTTCATCTGGTCAAGCACCTCAATAGAGAAAGCCGAAAACCGACTGTCATGATGATGCGAGAGCTGGTCAACCACTCGAAGACTTATCAGAATCTGTCGCGATTCCCTCCGTATCACATGAAGGACCTTTTTTCTTCAGGTCATATATGTAACACACCATATTGGAATAAGCCATACACATACCAGGGGCTATATCATAGTCCCCCCTATAAAACTCCTATGGCTAAGTGAAAGTGTTAACGCCCTATAGTCTGATTGCCTGGTTCTCCTCATTATCACCTCGTTCATGGACCAAGACGTTGGGTCAAGAGTGATCAAATGCTTTTCGAACACCCTCGTACTTCCTACGAGGGGGCTGAAGCCAACGACTGGAAAACTTTCAGATTATATAAAAATGGCCGCACAGGTGGAACACAAGCTTTCGAGCAAAACATAGATAGATTAACTATAAAATTGTCTTTTACAATTCCCATACAACTCACTCAAATATTATGTCTTTCGAGCATTGACCCGCTATCAAGCGGGCGGCCTCTAAGACTCTTCAAAATAATGCTCCGGTGCGTAATGGTCCTTGCCCTTGGGTGGACTCTTCGCTGCAACATCGATGGCCTTCATCTTCCCCCAGAATGTCTTGACTCGGGCAAAGGCCATTCGTGCACCCTCAGTGCACACCAACCGCTTCACAGCATCGATACGTGGCACCGCATCAACAAGGTGCTGCACCAAGCCGAAGTAGCTATTCAGAACAGGCTCAGTTGGCCACAACCGGATTATGACATTCTTCATGGCAGCACTGGACATCCTATGAAGCTCGGCCCATTGGGACATCTGTTCATTCAGCAACAGAGGGCTCTTTGACGCACCAAATTGTGACCAGAAAAGCTTCTCCGTTGCATACCCCTCTCGTGCTTAGTAAAACTGTGCCGCATCAGAAGAACTCTTCGACAAGTCTAAAAACTCATCCGGAGAACTCCACACTTGGTTAAGCTGAGCATAGTTCGGATCACCGAACTTAGTTTGTAGAAAAAAGGGCTTACCGGTTGCAATCTCCCCAGCTTGTCGGATCTCCTCACGGGCTGCTCTGGATTCAGACCGCGCTTCTCTCGCCTCTCGTAAGGCCTTGTCAACTTCAGCCATTTTGGCTTCATTCTCCTTCTCAAGAAGTTCACAGCGGCTAGCAACATTTTTTAGTTCAAGCGCCATCGTGGATATCTTCTCCTCGTCTTGGCGTCGAGTAGCTTGTTCGGCTTTTAACTCAGCCAATGCCTTTTCGGCAGCCACATTACTAAACCGGGCCTGCTCCTTGGCCCGGACCAGCTCCACCCAAAGAATTTCAACGGCGGCAGCACCATCTGCAGCCATGCATATTCCAGTATATCACAAAAATGTATGTGAAGGGACTGCCCCGAATACATACCTTGTGACTCGTCAAGATGCATATTGATTAACACAATGTCGTCCCCTGCCACATCAAGCTTCCGCTGCAGCTCGGCAATATTCGTAGTATGTGAAGTAGCCAGAGGGGAAGCAGCCTGTGTTCCAGTTAATCAGATTAGTCCTTGAGTATTTCTTCTTGATCCTCTGTTCGCCTCCCATGGGAAGCCAACCCGAGTGTCAGGGCTACTACCTATACACAGGTGCATCTTTGGAAATAAAATATAGTTGAAAACATTACATCACAAACCTCGATGCTTCTTAGCATGCTCATGAAGGCTTCATTCAATCCGCTCTTCGCGGACAGAATCTTCTCAACCACCGTACGCATCAAGGTACGTTGTTACCCCGAGACAGATGCTTTTCGCAGCATATCCCTCAATATATCCAGCGCCGCCGGGTCTCCGGAAGCCGCTGTACGAGCACGACCATCCTTTGAAGGAACCCATTCACCCGTCTCCAGAATCATCGTTGGCTGAACACCGGACAGTCCGGGGCCTTCCTTATTGGGCCCCGAATTCCGAATGATCGGAGGTCCACTGTCGGGTACTGCCTCTTTCATCCCCTGCACCGCTTGTTGATCAAGAAAAACCCTCCGAGATGACACTTCGGAGTCGTCCGCCTTATTGGGCGAGGAGGTCGGGGGAGGCGTCTCGCTTTCCATCATCTCTGGGAGGAGATCTCCTGAAGAAGTGTTGAAGAGTCCGTGGCCCTTCTGGGTTAAACTCCCATAGGCGGAGAAGCTGTCGCTGGCATGGCAGGGTCCGGCGGGCTAGCATTACCTGAATAACATTGCCAATATCGATGTCCTTCTCAATGAGGCTTCGGACGCGACTTTGCAGAGTCCGCACCTCGTCAACTGATCTCCAGTCCAACCCCTTATTAATCCACGATGCAAGATGAATTGGGGGGCTGGATCAAAATGCAGGCGCAGCAGCCCACTTGGAACCGCGGGGCTCGATGATATAGAACCACTCATGTTGCCATAAGTCGGAAGATTCTTTGAAAGATTCTTTTAGCCAAATAGCACTGGTAAGCTTGCTCACTGAGGCACCACCGCACTCTGCCTGCTCCCCCTCTATCATTTGCGGTTTCACATTGAAGGTCTTGAGCCACAAGCCGAAGTGTGGAGGAGTTTGACGGAAGGTTTCTCATGTGATGATAAACGCCGAGATGGGAAGAACAGAGTTCGGGGCGAGATCGTGAAAATCTAATCCGTAATAGAACATGAGCCCTCAGACGAAGGGATTGAGGGCGAACCCTAATCCTTGGAGGAAGTGGGAAACAAACACAACCCTCTCACCGGATCTAGGGGTGGGGATAACCTGCCCCTCCGCGAGAAGCCGACGGAGGATTTCTGCAGTCAGGTATCTTGCCGCCCGAAGCTTCGCGATATGCTCCTCTGTGACAGAAGAAGCCACCCACCGGCCTTGAAGGCTGGATCCGGAGATGACTGAGGCTTACGGAGGGTGAAACCTGGGTGTTGGAACTCAAGGTAGTAAGAGTCGAGGAAGAAGCAAGCATGGAGAGGAAAGGCGGGTCTGTGCCCCTTTATAAAGGCTGAGAATATCAAACACCTCCTCCCGGGCCTTAAAATCTGCCTATTCCCAAGGAGTTGTACCCTAAGGACGGTTGGGTTACCCACGTCTGTGTCGATAAAAGAATCCCTTAATAAGGGGACTCAATCTCTGCTTGGATAAGACGTGTCAATGACAACCACGTTTTTGAAATGTGGGGCCGCAAGCGAAACAACGGTTTGAAATAATGGCTGGACTGACATGATGTCATGTTGTAAAAAGTTGCCAGAGGATTGGACTTATAAATTATTATGCCCTCTGTGGAAGTATATGCTGCTCGTTCTGCTGAGACAAACTCGATCGTCCGAAGACCATTGTGACGTATCCGGAAAGAAGGGAACCCGCCTTGCAATGTTGAAGACAAATCTGCATGCCAGACTCCTCGTCATTGAAGCCAGGTTTAGGGGCTACTGAGGGAGTCCTGGACTAAGGGGTCCTCGGGCGTCCAATCTGTTAGCCATGGGCCGGACTGATGGGCTGTGGAGATACAAAGACCGAAGACTGCACCCGTGTCCCGATGGGACTCTCCTTGGCGTGGAAGGCAAGCTTGGCGACCAAATATGTAGATTCCTTTTCTTTGTAACCGATTTTGTGTAACCCTAAATCCTCCCGGTGTCTATATAAACCGGAGGACTAAGTCCGGAAAGGATATACTCATTACCATAGTCATACATGCTAGGTTTATAGGGTTTAGCCATCTCGATCTCGTGGTAGATCAACTCTTGTAATACTCATATTCATCAAGATCAATCAATCAGGAAGTAGGGTATTACCTCCATAGAGAGGGCCCGAACCTGGGTAAACATCGTGTTCCCTGTCTCCTGTTACCATCGACCTTAGATGCATAGTTCGGGACCCCCTACCCGAGATCCCCCGGTTTTGACACCGACAGCGGTGGCTCGCCAGTTGCCACCGATCGAGTAGCCACGTTTAAAATATCATTTTTTAGCGGGGTAAGAGTTCCGATATTCAATGGCGCGTTATAAGTACTAAGCCATTTTTAGAACGATTGGTATGGAGCAAAAATGGAATTCATAACTACTACTCCCTCCGTTCGGAATTACTTGTCTCGAAAATGGATGTATCTAGAACTAAAATATGTCTAGATACATCCATTTCTTCGACAAGTAATTCAGAACGGAGGGAGTACCTCCTTGGCGTATGGTTGTATGGGTTTATGTTGCAAGATGTTGAACCTGGTAGTTCTAGGGAAAATACTATGGTTTTGATGTTGGTTTTCAGTAATGAAAATCAGAAGGGGGAAACCCTTCTTTGATAAAAAAACTACTACCTCCTTTCCAGTTTACTAGTCCCCATCGTAGTTTGGGTCAAAGTTTGTCCATGAATTTAACTTGTAAAATGTGAATGGAAAATGAAATTTTGTTATACCCAAACAAAAAAGGACTGGAGGGAGTGATTGCCCTGACACGGACGCGACCTCTCATAGCACAGGCACTGAACCGGCGCGCCGGCCAAGAGGGCCCCACTCACTGCAGGCCTGGCTGAACACGCCTCCTTGCCGCATGCAACCGGCTTCAGACTGCCCCGCCTGCCTGAATCTGTGCATGTGCCAGCAACACGTCCTTCCGCGAGCCGGCCGGCATTTTAGAACACAAAAAAAGACCAAAATATAATTAATTGTGCATGGTCTTGACTTGTTGTGCTCGCAGTGGTAGCAGGAACTAGAGGTTTTTCTTTATTTATAACTCTCCTCAAAAATTTTTTGGCTTTGAAGTGAATCATGGTTGTGGACATTATCTATGAATGTGCAGATATCTGTGAACATAATTTTAATGTGGAAGTTGAACTTGGAATGTCGGGCTTGCGCGTGAATTATATCATGTCCAATGCTTCGTCTATTATTTTTAGGAAAGTAATTGCTGTTATTACATGACCCGTAAAAAAATTATTTTGTGCCACATCAGTAGATGCACGGACATCACAACAGCCATGCTGACTGGATAAATATTTGAACCTAGCTATTATGAAGGAATTTTTGTATTGACAATAGTTTTAGAGAGCAGGAGACGCCTAGCCTGCTCTGCCTCTGCTAGCTTATTTCTCGCTTCTTCCATCTCTTCTTTGGCTTGGGTGAAGAGAGCATATGATTGCTCTTTTCGCTTCTTCAGGAACTCAGCTACATTCTCAAGGGCTACTGCATGCTTTCTTTCAGCCTTTACTGGAGCCACGAGGGCACGAACAGCTGACAACTCCACCTGGCTTGTGTGTAATCCAGCATTATCTGGGAATTTGCACCTTGTGTCTAATCCAGCATCATTAGGGAACTGGCACCTTGTGTGTAATCCAGCCTCATTTTGGAAACATGATCTTGAGGTTGACCATACTTCCCTCCTTGCAGGAACTGCATCCTGACATGAAGTTACTTCTTTTTTAGATCAATACTCAGAGAAACCCAGATCCATTTAGTAGAAGCCAGATAAGCAGGACTCGCGGAAGTGAATTCAAAAGGAAAAAAATATAAAAACAGACTACAAGGTGAGAACACCCACTTCCTACATCAAGCTAAAAATAAAAGCATTACGACGATTAAGACTCTTCTTATTACACATCGAAGAACACGAGGCTAAGAGAAATAGAAACTATAACATATACACATCGAAGAACACGAGGCTAATCGAAAGTAATTGAAAGGGTGTTACTTACCAAGGCTCGTTTTACAGGTTCGGTGCAGCTCCTCTTTAACTTGCCACGCTCCTTGAAGATGTCCCCAATATCCCGTGTTTGGTCTTCATTGCTCCTCTGCATGTTCACACTCGTGGTCTTAAAATCTCAACATGGCAAGAAAAATATACTACTAGTAATACTCACGCATCTTGTGGGCAACATTAAAGCACTCGTCTGCCATGTTAGAGCATCTCCAACAGAAGCGCAACGTGCGGCACTTTAAAAAAGTGTTTACAGTTCTGAGATCGAGAAGTAGAGATAGAGAGTAGAGGATAGTTCTCAGCATAGATATAGCATAGATAGATAAAAAAATTGATAGTTCAACTACTCCTCGTCGTCCGACTCCTCCTCGGTGATGTCCTCCTCCGATGTCTCAATGTAGGCAATAAGATACCGATCGTCGTCGGATTCCCGGGGCAACGCAGCTCCTAGCCTCATGTTGAATTGAGCGTCCGCTTTTCGCATACACTTGTCCTCGCGATAGGCAGCTCGCTCCGCCCTCCTCTTCTCCCTCTCCAACCTGTTAGCCATGGGCCGGACTGATGGGCTGTGGAGATACAAAGACCGAAGACTGCACCCGTGTCCCGATGGGACTCTCCTTGGCGTGGAAGGCAAGCTTGGCGACCAAATATGTAGATTCCTTTTCTTTGTAACCGATTTTGTGTAACCCTAAATCCTCCCGGTGTCTATATAAACCGGAGGACTAAGTCCGGAAAGGATATACTCATTACCATAGTCATACATGCTAGGTTTATAGGGTTTAGCCATCTCGATCTCGTGGTAGATCAACTCCTGTAATACTCATATTCATCATGATCAATCAAGCAAGAAGTAGGGTATTACCTCCATAGAGAGGGCCCGAACCTGGGTAAACATCGTGTTCCCTGTCTCCTGTTACCATCGACCTTAGATGCATAGTTCGGGACCCCCTACCCGAGATCCCCCGGTTTTGACACCGACAGCGGTGGCTCGCCAGTTGCCACTGATCGAGTAGCCACGTTTAAAATATCATTTTTTTAGCGGGGTAAGAGTTCCAATATTCAATGGCGCGTTATAAGTACTAAGCCATTTTTAGAACGATTGGTATGGAGCGAAAATGGAATTCATAACTACTACCTCCTTGGCGTATGGTTGTATGGGTTTATGTTGCGAGATGTTGAACCTGGTAGTTCTAGGGAAAATACTATGGTTTTGATGTTGGTTTTCAGTAATGAAAATCAGAAGGGGGAAACCCTTCTTTGATAAAAAAACTACTACCTCCTTTCCAGTTTACTAGTCCCCATCGTAGTTTGGGTCAAAGTTTGTCCATGAATTTAACTTGTAAAATGTGAATGGAAAATGAAATTTTGTTATACCCAAACAAAAAAGGACTGGAGGGAGTGATTGCCCTGACACGGACGCGACCTCTCATAGCACAGGCACTGAACCGACGCGCCGGCCAAGAGGGCCCCACTCACTGCAGGCCTGGCTAAACACGCCTCCTTGCCGCATGCAACCGGCTTCAGACTGCCCCGCCTGCCTCCATTGAATCTGTGCGTGTGCCAGCAACACGTCCTTCCGCGAGCCGGCCGGCATTTTAGAACATAAAAAAGACCAAAATATAATTAATTGTGCATGGTCTTGACTTGTTGTGCTCGCAGTGGTAGCAGGAACTAGAGGTTTTTCTTTATTTATAACTCTCCTCACATTTTTTTGGCTTTGAAGTGAATCATGGTTGTGGACATTATCTATGAATGTGCAAATATCTGTGAACATAAGTTTAATGTGGAAGTTGAACTTGGAATGTCGGGCTTGCGCGTGAATTATACCATGTCCAATGCTTCGTCTATTATTTTTAGGAAAGTAATTGCTGTTATTACATGACCCGTAAGAAAATTATTTTGTGCCACATCAGTAGATGCACGGACATCACAACAGCCATGCTGACTGGATAAATATTTGAACCTAGCTATTATGAAGGAATTTTTGTATTGAGAATAGTTTTAGAGAGCAGGAGACGCCTAGCCTGCTCTGCCTCTGCTAGCTTATTTCTCGCTTCTTCCATCTCTTCTTTGGCTTGGGTGAAGAGAGCATATGATTGCTCTTTTCGCTTCTTCAGGAACTCAGCTACATTCTCAAGGGCTACTGCATGCTTTCTTTCAGCCTTTACTGGAGCCACGAGGGCACGAACAGCTGACAACTCCACCTAGCTTGTGTGTAATCCAGCATCATCTAGGAATTTGCACCTTGTGTCTAATCCAGCATCATTAGGGAACTGGCACCTTGTGTGTAATCCAGCCTCATTTTGGAAACGTGATCTCGAGGTTGACCATACTTCCCTCCTTGCAGGAACTGCATCCTGACATGAAGTTACTTCTTTTTTAGATCAATACTCAGAGCAACCCAGATCCATTTAGTAGAAGCCAGATAAGCAGGACTCGTGGAAGTGAATTCAAAAGGAAAAAAATATAAAAACAGACTACAAGGTGAGAACACCCACTTCCTACATCAAGCTAAAAAGAAAAGCATTAGGACGATTAAGACTCTTCTTATTACACATCGAAGAACACGAGGCTAAGAGAAATAGAAACTATAACATATACACATCGAAGAACACGAGGCTAATTGAAAGTAATTGAAAGGGTGTTACTTACCAAGGCTCATTTTACAGGTTCGGTGCAGCTCCTCTTTAACTTGCCACGCTCCTTGAAGATGTCCCCAATATCCCGTGTTTGGTCTTCATTGCTCCTTTGCATGTTCACACTCGTGGTCTTAAAATCTCAACATGGCAAGAAAAATATACTACTAGTAATACTCACGCATCTTGTGGGCAACATTAAAGCACTCGTATGCCATGTTAGAGCATCTCCAACAGAAGCGCAACGCGCAGCACTTTAAAAAAGTGTTTACAGTGCTGAGATCGAGAAGTAGAGATAGAGAGTAGAGGATAGTTCTCAGCATAGATATAGCATAGATAGATAAAAAAATTGATAGTTCAACTACTCCTCGTCGTCGGACTCCTCCTCGGTGATGTCCTCCTCCGATGTCTCAATGTAGGCATGAAGATACCGATTGTCGTCGGATTCCCGGGGCAACGCAGCTCCTAGCCTCATGTTGAATTGAGCGTCCGCTTTTCGCATACGCTTGTCCTCGCTCGTTGATGATGTCCTACGGGAAGCATTGGTGCCACAGCACCATGGCTTCCTCGTCCATCTTTGCGATGCCGAGATGGTGCTCCCGCCTCCAGTTCTCGCGACAATCTGCGTCAGTGATAAGCCGCGGCAGAGGCGCGGGCTCCTGCACCTGCTCCCGCGTCGGCGAGGGAAGTTCAATGTTCTATAAGGCCACCGGAGGCACCACGCCGCCGCATCGTACGCGCGGGCAGCCTCATTGGCGGTGTCGAAATTGCCGAGGCCGAGGCGCATCCCGCGCAACTGGATCTCGGTGGAGAAGCCACCGGAGGGGCGCACACGGACGCCGCGGTATCCTCAAGTTTCCCGGCGATGCGGCGGCATGGTGGCGCGGTGATGGCGAGGCGAGAAAGAGCTAGGAGAGAGCGGTGGCAAGGCACAGAGCAGGGAGAGAGCGGTGGCAAGGCACAGAGCGGTGGGAGGGCATTGGATTTTATAAAGCGCACCGGACGCCGCGCGCCAAAACTAATGCGCGCCCGGCCAATTTTTCCCGCGCGTGAGCGATCCTTTCCCGACGTCCCTGCTATCTCTACTCTCTTATCTGCTATTATATTTATTTTATATTTAATATTTATCTCTACTTCTCTACTCTCTACTCTTTTTTCTCTACTCTTATAAAAAAACAGAGTTGGTGATGATGGTGTGCCTGCCATCCTGCAATATAGGTCGTCCGATTTATATTCGACGGATAGGAAGGAAACTATGGCAATTTTGCAAAAAGATACCCACACCCCTCTCCACATTTGCAAATAAGGCCTTCCCTCATTCACCCTTTTCTCACACAAGATAAACTACTCCTACAAATGCATCTTGATGTTCCGTGCAATGCATGGGCATCTTGCTAGTTTTTTCTCTACTCTTATAAAAAATAGAGTTGGTGATGATGGTGTGCCTTCCATCCTGCAATATAGGCCGTCCGATTTATATCCGACAGATAGGAAGGAAACCATGGCAATTTTGCAGAAAAATACCCACACCGCTCTCTAGATTTGCAAATAAGGCCTTCCCTCGTTCATCCATTTCTCCCACAAGATAAACTACTCATACAAATGCATCTTGATGTGTGCAACACATGGGCATCTTGCTAGTTCTACAAAACTTTTCATCATTTGCCACAGTACTGGTTCCAAATGAAGAACCTACCCAAGCACAGCGCAATACATGAGCGACGCACAATTACAAGCTGATATTCTGTTGGATAATGGAGGCTATAACCAATTACTTTTACGGGAACAATAGCAACCAGGAAATTTGAAGGGTAGGTATGAACAAAATTGGAACTGCACATGTACTGCTAAGTGATTCAATACACACATTACCAATCGAGGAGGAGAACGATGGTCGCGGCGGCCTCTGTGCATCATGGTCGGCAACGGGAGTCAGTTCATTTTCCATGATGGTGGTGCTTCTGCGCTTGGCGTCGGCTTCCGAGAAGCATATCCGAGACCGTGGAAGACGGTGCCGGGGAAAAGGCTCCGTGTACGACGACGATGGTGGACCGGCTCTAGTGCGGCGTACGAGGTCGTCGATGAGGCAGTTATGGTGCGGTGGACGAGTGCGCCGATGTAGAAGGGGAGGAGCACAAAGGTTGCGGTGCTGTGGAGAAGTCTATTTTGCGGTGGGTATAGAAAATGGGGAGTATTCTGGTGTACTACTCTGGGTGCCAGGGTGCGGTTGGCTGGGTACAACATGGATGGCTATAAGAGCTTCTTCAACCTCCGAAACCAATGCACTGTTCATCTTCTCAACCCGCCACACGCCTAACCGCCAGCCTCCACCACGCCCTCCCCTGAACCGCCTGCCACCGCCATGCTCCCCCCACCCCCGCCATCCGTTTAACCCCGAGCACGATCCATTTTTTCCGCGAACTGCATTCCACACCGAACACTCATAAGATAGATCATGGGTACCCTGCCACCCCAATATACATACTGGGGTAGCTTCTCTGCCATCTTCTTCCTTCGCTCCGTCAAACTTCTTTCAAAAATTGACTGACCGAAATTATACTACTAGTATGAACGTATTAAGTACAGTAGGAACACGAAGATACAAGCAGTAGTACTAACTGCAAGAAGAACAGTAGTAAGACATAGTACTAGTACTACTGATACGTACTAAAGGGTTCAAATAACGAGAAAGAACATAAACATAGTTCTGCTAGGGGCTCAACACAACACACCCCTGAAATAAAACTAAGAAACTAGTCCGCTTGACACTGCAGTAGAACCAGCATGAGCGACGGCACTGCCACCTTACTCAGAGTCCGAGTCTGCGTCCACGTCCTCGACTTCGTCCTCGTCCCTCTTCCTCTTCCTCTTCGCTGACGCTTCTTTACTTGAACCGGACACTGGGATCTGCTTCTTCATCCAACCCTTGTAGATATTTAAACAAAGGTAGGCATCCATTGCTGCGTACAGGATGTGATCTTCATCTAATGTCTTTGACTCCCATGCATGATGAAACTCGTGGTGAGGTTTCTTCAGTTTAGCGTATGAGGGATCAATCATGGCTGCTGCCAGGGTCGGCATTGAAGGCTGCAAGGAGGACACCAGGCTTGCCTTCTGGAGATCGAAGGGCTGGCCTACAACGGGGCCTATCTGACCCAGGACATCCCTGTCGTTCCTAAAGTCTACAGTAACGAATTTCACTCTTTCGTCCTTGAGGAAGTTCTTAAAATCTTGGCACTCAATGTTAGCATGGCATATGTGGTAGACCAAGCACACGTTATGTACACAAACCTGGATCACGTCGGGCTTCTTCTTCTCTGCCTCCTTTAGAATTTTCTCTCTTTCCAGGACTGTGGTGTACTAAACATCTAGCCCAGCGACCCACTCATCCTTTGAACTGTTGAACATGCGTAGGAAGCGAGCAAGGCATGCTTTCACCATCATGGATCCATGTGTGTAGATGAAGATGAACTCATCGCCGGTGATGGCTCTAACCTGGTACTCAGCGGCGACCATGGTGATTTGGGAGGCCATGGATTTTGGAGGAGGGTTAGGAGAAGTTGAACTGGTGTAATATGAAAGGACGAGACGACTGGGAGCGAACTGCTATAAGGTAGTAGTAGAAGACGGGGATGAGTAGGGCATGCAAACGGCGGTGGGTTGTTGGCTTGCCCGGTGGATAAACGGCTGCAAGCCCCCAAAGTGTTCTTGAGTACTATGCGGGACCCACTAGATGTCATGTCTACTAAACCCATATCGTAGGCCTAACGGTATAGCTTTTGCCTGTTCGCACGCCATGTCGGCGCGTGGATGTAACTTCAGTTAATTCCGTCAAATGTCGCGCTACCCGCGCCCTTTGAGACTTTAACCGGCTATAAATGAGCAATAATTTGCCTAGTCCGCATGCATCATACTTCCTTTGGTCCTTTTTACTTCCGTTAACCGTTTGCAAAGTGTTTGACCAAATTTATACTAAAAATATCAATATCTACAATACTGATTATAATGAGTATAAGAACTACGTTTCATACTGAGTATAAAAATATTGATTTGACATTGTGAATGTTGATACATTTTTCTATAAGTTTGGTCAAAGTAGAGGTACATTGATTTCAGACAAAACTTAAATGCACAATGCAGACTATTAGCATGTCCGTCTAGGTGCGTGCCATGTCCTATCTAGTTATCACAACAATGTTACCTATTAGAGTACTACTACCTCCCTTCTACTTTAAAGGGCTCGATTCAAAATTTTCACCTACTCTTACCAAGATAGAGGCGGTGGAATAGTTTTTTTAGTACGCAAAAGTACTCAACTCATGCTGTCGTTCTTCACAAAAAACACGTGTTTACCAATGCATTATCGCATTGCATGCATGCATGAACACTAGTTTTACTCTAACCCCCCTCTCTTCTTTAATTCTTTGCCACATCAGCATGTTTGCTATTCCCGTGTGCATGATACCAGCTAAGATACCACCATTATGGCCAGCCTTAATCATCACATGCAATAATTTAGTGCACCTTGAAATATGAACATGTGTGGGGCGTGTTTGTTTTTAATGACTTGAGACTATACCTAGCCCAACATGCAAGATGACTTATTATGCACCGTTCCCCATACCTGCAGGAAGCCCGGCCTTCTCCAAATCTTTTCCTCTCCATGTGTGAAAACAATATGCCTGCTTGACTCTCCTTCTCCCTCCGGCGGTCCCACCACTCCACCCCGTGTGGAAAAAATCTGCATGCATGAATCTCGTCCCCCCGCGCTCGTTCAATCCGTTGTGACCAGTAGTATTTCCACCCTTCCCTCCCCCGTAATTTACTCCAACAAATATGCCCATGTAGCTGTTACGTTAATAACGCAACATATCTTACGGGACGCTGCTTCAGTTACTTAACAACAGGTGCATTGGGTCACTAACATATGGGCCCAACAGGTGTCTGGCCCACATGTTAGTGACGCAACTGGACCTGCAGTTAAGTCAGTGCAGCTCAGTCCATATCTTACGTAGGTGTGCCATTGCTCGCTATAAAAACTGCACCTCCGACGGCAGTCGGAAGAATGCTCATGTTCATTGCTACTTCCTCCCCCTCCCTCTCACGTCGACCACCATGGCATCGCCCCTCCCAAGCCCTAGGCGCCCCTCGCTGCACCGCGCGGACGGTCATGTGTCGCCGTTCTGTTAGGATACGTAGGTGTTCCGCTCCTCGCCGCGACGCGTCGAGGTGGACGCGTCGGCGTTCCCAATATCGCCAACACACGCGTCGGAGGACGCGTCGGCTCCCCGCTATGAGGAGAACGCCGCGCCACCCATCGAGCCCCCCCCCAGCCTTGAGGAGCTTTGGAAAGAAATGGATGTCGCCTTGTGGGAGGCTTTGCCTCCGGCAGAGCGCGCCAAAATAGAGGCGGAGAAGAAGGCTAAGGAACAGAAGCGCGCCGCGGACAAGCTACCAGGCAGGCCTATGTCGCGTCCGAGAGAGTTAGGCAATTGGCTCTTTGGCAGAAGGCTCGTGCGAGGACCGTGAGGGTGGTGGAGGACGCCCGTGCCAAAGCCCTGAGTGCAGTCGGACCCAAGCGCCTCGTCTACGCTTGGCGGTACGTGGACCGGGTGCACGCTTCCAGCGAGGAGGAGTACCTGTTGGCGCCGGATCACCACAGCGGTGAGATCGCACTCGCTCGCCGGCAAGCCGCCAATCAGCACTGCGCGAGTTGCGAGGCTGAGGAAGTGGCATTGTGTCGGCGCGCTGGGAAACGGCCGCGCACCAGGGCACTTGTGGCACGCTGCAAGCGCTCCTGCGCGTGCTGTGGCTTTTAGTAGGAGTATAATTTAGTTTCATAAGGCGGTCTCATTGGTTTTGGGACGCAAATGATAAATCCCGAACGTTCAGGAATTATTAGCGTCCTTAATTAAGTATGTAAAAGGAAAAGTTTGGAAACC
This sequence comes from Triticum aestivum, assembly GCF_018294505.1. Classification (NCBI taxonomy): domain Eukaryota; kingdom Viridiplantae; phylum Streptophyta; class Magnoliopsida; order Poales; family Poaceae; genus Triticum; species Triticum aestivum. The sequence continues at coordinate 198,118,892 of NC_057800.1, read as the reverse complement.
TTGTGTATCCTTACACATTTTGTAAGTACGTGCATATAGCACAAACTTTACTACTCCTATATACTATCACACTACACGTCTCTCTCTATAAATGCTTGCAGACTGTGCTACTCCCTCCGTCCAGGTGAATAAGTCATGTTTCGTTGTGCACCATGACCAAGAAGGAGGGAAGACTTATACACCTAGGCGGAGGGAGTACTACTATTACTTATGTACATGCAAATGCACGTTTTAACATTACGATGTGGTTTTTGTAGAAGTAGAAAAACAACACTAGTCAAGCTTGTGAAACGATTCAATGCAAAACAAATGCAAAAATGCACGTTTGTTTGTTTACTTTTAGCTTCCTTCTCTGTGGTTATTTCTCTGTCATACTTTGTACGGAGTATCTCACTGGTCGGAAAGGCATGCAAATTCCCAAAGTGTTTCCTACACCCTGTATCGAATTTCTGCCTACCAAGTTGTGCCATGCAATTGGAATTCCAACTTGAGTACTACTACTAGTAGGAGTACCCGGGGCAGTTCTTTTAGGCTTCTAGATTAGTAATCCCATAACTACTACCTCCGTCCTTGTTTATTGGTCCCCATTGTAATCTGTGTCAAATTTTGATCATAAATATAACTAATGAAATGTTAGTGCATGTCACATGCACTAACATTTTATCAGTTAAATCTTTGGTCAAAATTTAGAACAAATTACAATGGTGACGAATAAACCAGGACAGAGGTACTAGTAGTAGTTTAGAGGCCCAAATAAATGATTGAGGTGCCTTAGGGGGTGTTTGTTTCCAGGGACTTTTTGGTGTAGGGGCTAGAAAAAGTCCCTCTTAGAGACTTTTTAACCAAACAGGAGGGACTACTAGGGACTAAAAGTTCTTTTTTGGGACTAAATGAAGAAGACTCTCAAGGAGAGTCTATTTTGGGTCTTTTCCAAAAATACCCCTCCCAGCACCCATTGCCCCGCCGGCCCATGGTGTTTATGGTTGTTATTTTTCTGTATACTAGGGCTAACATGGTCATTTAGGGGCCGTTTGGTCCCCAGCCACAGTTTGCCAAGCCAAAATTTGGCAGCCACAGTTTAATTGGCATGTGTTTGGTTTTTGCCACACTTTGGCTCGCCACACTTTATTCACCTATGGCCCACTTGTCATAGAGACTATTTTTTGCCAAAGTTTGGCGTCCAATTTCTCAACCACACTTCTGTGGCTTGCTATACTTGTGTGGCTAGCCACACTTTGGCTTGGCCACACTAGTCCCCAACCAAATAGGCCCTTAATAACCTCCAGGGAGGGACTAGGGACTTTTTAGTCCCTGGAAACAAACAGGGAGGGACTTTTTAGGGACTATGGAGTTTTTAGTTGGGAATAGAAAAAGTCATAGGACTTATGAACCAAACAGGGCCTTAATGTTACTCTCCACTGTGACTAGTCTTATGGGAAAAGTCGGGGAAGAGACGACTTTTTTTAAGCTGCTAAAAGAACTGGCCCTAGTAGTAGCTAGGGATACTAGGAGTAGTAGATAGGGATCGAGTGTGCGAGATGAACCGGAGAAAGTAAATGCAGAGAGATGAAATGCAAAAAAGATGGAGGGATGTGATGGTTGCCTGTCCGTTTATTTTACCAGGCCACTTATTACTGGGAGTGGTTCGGTTTTGTGATATGATGACTTTACTGCCGCGCCACGAGCGGGGTGAGACTCGTGTGCAGCGCCGCCCTCTACACTAGTACTACATCGGTCGTGGTTTATTAGTCCCCCAATGAATTTGACTGAAGATTTAACTGACAAAATGTTAGTGCATGTCAACAAAAACTATATCGTTGGATTCGTATTTGAACATAGTTTTCAATGATATAATTTTAGGTGACATGCATCATCATTTATCGTACTATATATATTGTTAGTTCAATTTTTGGTCATACTAATCTATAGTAAGGTTCCCGTGCGTTGCACGGAAGAGTGAAATGCATTTATCAGGGAGTTGTTTATTTTGACAAAGGATGTGGGGGTCATCTCATGTGTAACGGGTATCTATAGGTTTCTTCGGATATTATTTCATCTTTAGAGCTCGCAAAGATCTGGGTGAAATAGATAAAGTATCTTTTGCAAACAAAAGCGTTCAACTGTTCAACCTGCATCCAAAACTTGTGAAGAAATAACACTTATTGTGCTTTGCAAGAAATGATCTTTAAGAATTAGCTTTTGAGTATCGATTGTTATACATGTTGGCTACAGATGACATGGCACTTTCTTATAGTCAACAGTTGGCTATACTATTAAGTATTAACCATGCCCTTATACACCTAGACAGAGGGATTAAATCAGGATGACTTGGAAGCGGGCAGAGGAGATGTAAGAAATGGTTCATCATAAGTCTTTCACCAGTACTGTAGTAAAAATTTCATACATGGAAGATTCTAACTAAACCATAAATGGATACACTTCTATTCATGCGCGATACTCCAATAGAGCAAGATCATGCATGGAAGTCTCCACATGCTTAGACAACGGATTATATTGAGCGAAGACTAATGATCAACATTTAACTTGGTAATGCATATGTACAGGTGAACCTCCTTGGAGTCCCCGTGCACGACGTTGGGGGGGAATCCTACCTTGCGTCTTCCATGTCCACATCGGCGGGAAGGTCCCAGCTCGGCACAGTCCTAGTCAGCTTCCTGTAGCCAGTGTCGCCGCCCACGTAACTCGAAGGGGTAGTAACAGTGAGCACGCACCCGTACATCGATCTCGTGTCAGTGTTAGTGTCAGTGGTGTCGCCCCTGATGCACACTACAGAGACGGGGCAGCGGCCTGCGCGGGCCTCGCCGGTGCCCACGATCAAGAGGAAGACGCTGCCGTCCTCCTCCGAGACTAGCAGGCGGCGGTGATCCTCCAGCGACTCTGGCACCGTGAACGGGTAGCACGCCTTGTACTTGATGTTCTTCGCCGCGGGCCAGTAGTGATAGACGGACGCCTGCGTGAGGTGATGCACGAGGTCCGCCGGTGAGCCCCAAAACAGCATCGGGCACTCATAGCAGTAGACGAAAGGCTCTTTGGAGGCATCGACCGGGCCGTCCATGAAACGGGAGTGGCTGTAGGGGACGGTGCGCTAGTTGAATATATGAGCAAGTTACTACGAGATTTAGTCTGAATAAGCACAAAATAAATCATGACGGCTATAATAGAGATTAAACTAATCATGTGGACTAGCATAGTAGATGAACAGATCGAATCTAGGACACATACTAGCAATATTAATTCTACCATCATTTCGAATAGGAAGGAAAGAAACACATATGGTGCAACGGGAGCTGCACCATAGACGTTGAGGTTGTCACCCATGTCGTTGAGGAAGAGGTTGCCGAGGTCGAGGATGAAGTCGTCGTCAGTGAAGTCGTTGGTACCAGCAGTCGTGAGAGTGTGCTCCCCAAATTTCAACAATGCCCGCCGAATGGAGCGCAGGAGGGAGTGGCTGTAGGGGACGTTGCGGCCGCCGAATGGAGCACATGAGTAGCCCACGAAGCAGTAGATGGTACTCCTCCCTAGTCTCTACTCTTATCTCTATCTCTACTACTCTTCTTTGTTTTTTATAATATACTAGTTGTAGTTGTCAAATCGAATAGTACCGCACCGTCTACTGCATGCCCGGCTCAACACGCCTCCTCACCTCCATCAAACCCCTCCGTTAAACCCGCATGCAAACCGAGAAACCTACTCCGGCCCGCGGGAGGAAATTTTCCGGTTCCCGTTGGAGAATAATAGTCACGTCCAATCCATTTGAGTTAATTGCGTGTATGATTCTACCTCTATAAAAAGTTAATCCATCCTTAATCTTATATTCTAAGTACTCTGTGGGTTCCACTATCAGTATAGTGTACATGACTTGCAGGCTGGTTACAGATTCGTACAGAAAGTTAAAACGAAACAAATCCATCCTTAATCTTGTATTCTAAGTACTCTGTGGGTTCCACTACCAGTACAGGAGCGATTAAGTATATATTAAAAATAATATAAAAAGCTAAAGTTTAGGATAGAAATTCAAACTCAGGTCATCACACTGCGAGCATCCGGCCTGGACCAGTACACTAGGTGTTCATTGCGGACAATGCAAGAGATAAACCTTTATAACAACGAGCCCGTCCGTTGCAACGGATCCAAAGTAGAATAATACATATTCACAAATTTTAAAGAAAACACTTTAGTTTTGATATACATATTACTAAAATATCTTATGTTTCACTCCAAATATATTCTTTGGGCTGTTTTGATGAAGTAAGGGAGGAACGTGGTTGGTTTCAAGATACTAAGGGGTCTTGTGTAAACTGGAGCAGAGAAGTGGGAATTTTTGCAAAAGGCCACAACTTACATCACGGCCGTTAGATGCGGATCTAATGGTCAGAAATGGCGGATGGCAGACACACCATCATCACCAACTAAGTCTTCTATAGTTGTAGGAGTAGAGAAAAAAACCGAGTTGGTGATGCTGGTGTGCCTTCCATCTTATAATATAGACTGTCCGATCTATATCTGATGGATAGAAAGCAAACAATGACAATTTCACAAAAGATACCCGCACCTCTCTCCACATTTATAGATAAGGCCTTGCCTCGTTCATCCTTATCTCCCACAACCTCATTGCTGAGCAATTAAAAAGGAAGTCTCTGGAACAATCTGGCATAGTGGCCGCCGCCGCCGCCGTCCATCCCCATGCCTCCGCCCAGTCCGACCACCAGTCACCACCACACCCCACTCCTCCTCAACTTATCTATCATCTTTCTCGAGATATCATTTTTTTGATGAAATGGTCGACATACCATTTTCCGACAAAATTCTCAAGATATCATTAGTTTTTACACATGGGATTACTCTTGCATGGGTCAATCACAACAGGTGTTTTGTAAAAAAATGCATCTTGATGTTCCGTGCAATGCATGGGCATCTTGCTAATTTTTCTGCATATAATTCCAAACACCACGTAGACACGGTCTTTGACAATTTTACAACTATGTTAGTATCATTGTTAGTGGTCAGCCAGTGCAAGTTATAGCCCCGGGTGTTTTAACCTTTTTTTAGTAACGATATCTGGTGATTGTTCGCCACGAGCTCAATCCTGGCAAATCCCACGTAACCGTCAGATTTCTATCCGACGGTGGCCTGTTTTTAAGCCATAGTATTTGACAAACCGACACCCTTACACACGTATTGTAACTGTGTCGCGGGCGTTTGCAACTGTCATGTCTCCCGATGAATGTTTTCAAGCAAGTTAGGGCATAGTAGTAGGTACTGCAGGGAGTACCAGTAGTGTGATCACTCAAGCAAGTTGTCTGGCATCAATATGACCCTACACTGCTGGTATGTGTCTCATAAGTCAAGCGGCGTGCTGTAGTCATCATCACCTGTCCACTTCCCGCAGCACATATTTGTTTCTCCATCTTTGTCCGCACATAATCTCGTCCAATCTTCCATCCCCACTAAGGCGCCTCCCCCCTTGTCCAAAACCCGAGCGCTAACAATGGTAGAACCGAGCAGCGTCCGCTAAAAGAGTGGCTAGAATTCGCTCCCCACAGAGGTAATCAAGCTCATTGTTTCGCGTGTGGACAATCTCAGTACCATGCCGCTCGCCGCGTGCTTGTCGGGGCTGTACCGTTAACTCAAACCCCTCAGGTCGGAGCTTTTTAAGCCAGCACCTTGCTTGCTGATGCCACCTGATCTTCAGAAACGGCGTGTCACACAACATAACGATCATAGGGTGGCGAGCATCAACCCCCTTGACTGCGATCCGATCCCCGTCACTCTCAACTACATTAACGGTATGTACAGGGTCGACATGAACATGTCTTGGATGGTGCTCATCGATGGTCGCGGCAGCTGGATGCTCGTGGAGGTCTACACCCGGCGATTGATCCCCCTTCCTTCGATTAACACTACACTGCTTTCGCACTGCGGCCCAGAATACTCGGAATCTTACAGTAGCCAACATGATACCAAGTTTGATTTGCTCAAGGTTGTAATCTACCAAGTGCCCACAAGGTCTGCGAATTATAAAGACTTCACGCTAATTGCGTTCTTCAACCGCGGTCTCGCCTATCTGACAGGTCACTGCGGTAAGTGGATAAATCTGCACGTCCATCGCAGGATCATACATCCTCCATGGTTCTCTGATGCCATTGAACACAAGGGCTTCATTTACACTGTTGACTCCTTCTATGGCTGGACGTATTGCTGGCCTAGTCCAGTCATCGCTACAAACGGTTGTTACAGCAGTATGTTACTTTCCTATGATATCATGATGGCTTGCTTATACTACTGTCAATATTTACTGAAAAATATGCATGCTCATAACATGATGTTCTTAAGATTGACTACATTAAGAGCCCTTTTTTATTTGACTCCAACTTGATATGATGTTGTAGGCCGCCTGGTGTCCCAACCCTTCCTAATCCCATAACCTTTCAAAGAAAAGCAGCATGGCAGTTGCAGGTGGTTCCTGGCTCGATCACATGACGGCGAACGATTGATGATCGTTCGGACGTACCGGATGATAACGCACAAGTATAGGGGATCTATTGTACCCTCTTCCGATAAGTAAGAGTGTCGAACCCAACAAGGAGCTAAAGGTAGAACAAATATTCCCTCAAGTTCTATCGACCACCGATACAACTCTACGCACGCTTAACGTTCGCTTTACCTAGAACAAGTATGAAACTAGAAGTACTTTGTAGGTGTTGTTGGATAGGTTTGCAAGATAATAAAGAGCATGTAAATAAAATCCAGGGGTTGTTTAGATAAAGACACAACTAAGTTAGTTTTAGTAGAGAGCTTGTTGTCACACAAGAAAGTTATTTGTCTCTAGGCAATCGATAACTAGACCGGTAATCATTATTGCAGTTTTATTTGAGGGAGAGGCATAAGCTAACATACTTTCTATTCTTGGATCATATGCACTTATGATTGGAACTCTAGCAAGCATCCGCAACTACTAAAGATCATTAAGGTAAAACCCAACCATAGCATTAAAGCATCAAGTCCTCTTTATCCCATACGCAACAACCCCCTTACTCGGGTTTATGCTTCTGTCACTCAAGCAACTCACTATAAGCGAATCATGAACGTATTACAACACCCTACAGCGGGAACCCCTCACGCTTGCGCAACATGGAGAGCACCATAGGACAGCACCAATAATAAAACATGCAAGTCAAACCAATCACAATCATCAATTAACCCATAGGACAAAACAGATCTACTCAAACATCATAGGATAGCCATACTCATTGGGAAATAATATATAGCGTTGAGCACCATGTTTAAGTAGAGATTACAGCGGGTAAAAGAGGGCTTACACTGTTGCATAGAGGGGGGAAGAGTTGGTGATGATGGCGGTGAAGTTGTTGGTGTAGATTGCGGTGATGATGATGGCCCCAGCGGCGTTCCGGCGCCACCAGATGAGAGGGGGAGAGGGCCCCCCTTATTCTTCTTCTTCCTTGACCTTCTACCTAGATGGGAGAAGGGTTTCCTCTCTGGTCCTTTGTCTCCATGGCATTGGAGGGGCGAGAGCCCCTCCGAGATTAGATCTGTCTCTCTATCTCTCTCTGTTTCTGCGTTCCCAGATCTGGCCTTTCACCGTTTCTTATATTTCCGGGTATCCGTAACTCCGATTGGGTTGAAATTTGAACACGATTTTTATCCGAATTTTAGCTTTCTTGCGGCGAAAGAAGGGCAATAACCGCCTTACAGGGTGTCCACGAGGGTCAGAGGCGCGCCCCCTTCCTCATGGCCCCCTCGGGCATCGTCTTGCGTTGATTCCACTTCCCAAAATTCACATATATTCTAAAAAAATCTCCGTCAGTTTTTATCCTGTTTGGGCTCCATTGGATATGGATTTTCTGTGAAACAAAAAACATGCAACAGACATGAACTAGCACTGGGCACTGGATCAATGTTAGTCCCACAAATAGTATAAAAAGTTTCCAAAAGTATATGAAAGTTGTATAATATTGGCATGGAACAATCAAAAATTATCGATACGACGGAGACGTATGTACGGACGTGTTGTTTCGCGGAATACAATCACAGTCACTGCAAGGTCTTTGAGCAGGATCCCAGCATCTCTGGGCCTTCAGGAATTTTTGACTGGAGGCTGGTAAGTAGCCTTGGTACACGCTCTCTGTTTCTCGGACTGAATTATCCGATTAACCAGGAGATAACCGACGGCAAGGATCATGATGGCAGCATGGTTTCATCAGGCAAAACTGTGTGTACACAGCGTACCATGCGTCTTTGCATGCACCATACCCTGATATGTGCTGCCACACTCTACTGCCCAAAGTAGGAGAGAGGGTCGCAAGTAGACTTCGACCTGCTGGCTGGAGTTTCCCCCGTCAGGCAGCCATCTGGTTCAAGCCGTCAGCCAATCTCTACAGCTTAATAAATAGTAACATCTAACTGAGCCAATTAGTTAGATGCGTACACTTGGTGTAGTAGGATCTTTATTTAGTTTGATGCATACACTTGTTCTTTTTTGGTACCCCTTTTGTAATGATGGCTGATGTTTGGTTTGGAAGAGATAGCTGCGACTTTACTCTTCTGGCCTGATTACTGCTTCTGTTGCACCCCTAGCCTTGGTTGCTACTGTTACTGTTTTCAATGTACAATCAGTAGTATATTTCATCTGTTGGTTGAGTAAATGTGTTGTTAGAACTACAAACACCATGTTTTGGAAGTCATTGCATGGTCCGATCCTTTAGTGCCCCGTACCATACGTAGCGCATACTATTTTTGGTACGAAACACATTTTCCACTTGTTGATAACATGCAGCCCACTGATGAAGACCCAATAGAGGAGCCCATAATTAACTAGAAGGGAGGCTCTCACATGAATCCGTCCCAGGTACATGCTCATGTTCCCCTCAACATAAATAAATAAATAAATAAATAAAGCTAAATGCTCATGCACTAGTTCTTTAAATTCACGATTTAACATGAGGATATTATTTCCTATGATAGTGTCGTTACATTCAGTCGATATTATTCTTAGGCAAAGATAGCGACCAGTCTTCTTTCTCCCACCATTTTCTTCCCACAACCAGCGAACCCATGCAAATCATAGTCAACGTCATAAATAGTTCCGGTCCATTTTTATTTTTCAATAAGAATGTCCAACCCAACACAGCACATTGGCGACAACACTTTATCCTCCGCCTTGGCGCGCTCGCCACGGCGCCGCCGTCCGGCCCTTTCAACATAGTGAATCGGGAGAGGATTGTAGTTGTGAGTATGACAGTACGGACCCACCAGGTCCACTCCTGAACACAAGCAAGCGCCTCTTTTACTACTCAGATGCACCCCTCGTTTTTACTCTAATCCACCCTGTTGATATCTGGGACCCACATCATTTTCAACGTATAGTCAATTAACGACAGAATCGCACAACTTTTTTTTGAGTAGTAATTCAGAGGAGCAGCCTATAAACTGGGTTGTGCGGTCTCTACGGCCCGTCTAACAACATGACCAACCCAGCAGTTTTTTCTTTGGGAAAATAGGTAGCCCAGTATTTCTTTTTGAAGAATACCCAAGCTAGGCCTATTTGTTTCCTCCGACTTACTGGGCTGCAAATCTTTCAAGACGAGGAGGGATGCATTCCGGCCTGGCCAAAGAGTATGGTCAGTGTCTGTTAAAAGTAATATCAAAGGGGTTGAAAATTCCAAAAACATTATAGCAAATGGGAAATCAGTTTCTTTTTTTGTTTTTGTTCTTCACTGATATTTTACATTTCATTGGATTTAACATGACATAGTACTGATTTATTTTTAAATTTGTTTTAGTATGGCTACTAATTTTTGGATTAGGAATATTTTGTTCCCCGGCAAAAATTTGCGAATTTTCAAAATTTTGCACATATTTAGTTCAATTTTTTAGCCCTGGTACTGACTAGAAAATGGGCAGCAATTCTAAAAATGGAAAATGGGCTGCAATGAATTTCATATGAATTAGAAAATGAGTAAAAATTATAAAAATAATAGCAAATGGGTTGTACACGCCACATATTTTGAGGCTGACTTGTTTACGCAAGGCTTTGTCAGTCAACACACGATTCTAGGAGCACTGACTGTTGGATGTCCATCCAACGGCCGACGTGCTTCTTCAATCTCTGATCTTCCTGCTCCAGCTGCCTAAACTAGCGCCGGCGGGACTGCCTACTCCCACCTCTTGTGGCCTGTTATGATGCCGCCCAGGCTTCACCAACCCACCCTACTCCCTCCGCTGGCCTTGCCGCACGCAATCAACTGCCTCCTTATTACGCAAAAAATGATTCCTCCCACTGACATCTGGGGTGCACCGGTTGGGAGGCTGACCTGTGGGCTTACTAAGTTGACGTGTACACAGGGCTTGTCAACTTAGTCAACAAACGATTCTAGCAGCAGTGACCGTTGGATTTGAATCGAACGGTCCTGTTGCTTCTTCAATCACTGCTATTCTTGCACCAGCTGCCCAAACCAGCGCTGGCGAGACTGCCTGCTCCTGCCTCCCGTGGCCTACTATGCTGTCGCGGAAGCCTCACCCCCTCCTACTACTCCCACCGCTGGCCAGGCCCTGCGGCGATGACAACCTCACATCACAGCTGAACCAGTGAACCCTTGTACTCCTCTTCGCGTGGGCATCCACAGCCGCCTCTTCCCCGGCTCCACGTCGTCCCCTTCCTAGGCCTCGCCATCGTCCACCGCCCTGGTGCTCTCGGCGCGGCGTGGTCAACGTGGTCAAGGAACAACTTCCATCGGAAGAGTACTGTACATGGAGAGGCTGACAGTTGGGTCCACGGCCGCAACAAGGAAGTGCCTCCTTATTACGTGCAAAATAATTATTCCTCCACCTGACTGCAGGGACCCACCGGACGGGCCACCGTATTTCACGAAAAAAATGTTTCCCCCCTGACTGCTGGCACCCACCAGCTACATCTTCGCATGCAAGGAAGTGCCTGACAGTTGGGACCCACCTGGTCGAAGCGTACGTAGGGATGTCATTCTGGTCGTGAACGTGTACGTAAATACTGGTCGATGTAGAGGCGCACACGTAGCATGTATACGTACCTACAACGACCATGTTGCAAGAAAGTAAATACGGCCACGTACGTACATACGAGCGGGGTCTCGAACGCCTACTCGCGCATACGTACGGCCAGGGCTCGTGTACATGGCTATGGCTGCATCAGAACGGAGAAACTGTGTCGTCGTCGTGTTCATGGGGAGGCAACATAATGCGTTGTGTTCATCGGGAGGCAACGGAACACGTGCTGTTCATCGGGAGCCAACCGGCTTGGACAGAACAGGCGATGGAAACAAGGCCTGGCGTACCACATAACGGAGGAAACGACCTTGTGTTTGACCGACCATGGTGGAAATGGCATCCTGTTCATCGGGAGGGGTCTGGTGTACCGCAAGACGGAGGAAATGGACCTCCTACGGTCGAAATGTGGTCTTGTTGATCGGGAGGGGTGTGGCGTACCGCAAAACGGAGGAAACGGACTTGTGTTGGAGCGCTACGGTCGAAACAGGGGTCCTATTCATCGGGAGGGGTGTGGTGTACCGCAAAACGGGACTCCACGGGATACTGTTCATCTGCACCATCGACCTCCTCCAGCCTCCCACAGGTTCCTGTTCATCCACCGTCGACCTTCTCCAGCCTCCACCTACGACTGTTCATTCACGGGCTCCTGTTCATCTAGCCTCCACCGCGCGCTCCTCCATCGGCTACTTTTCAACCAGCCCTCTCCATGGGGGTCCTGTTCAACCACCCCTGCACAGGTTACTGTTCATCCAGCCCTCCACCGGCTACTGTTCAACCAGCCCTCCACCGGCTACTGTTCAACCAGCCCTCCACAGGGTCCTGTTCATCCAGCCCTCCATGGGGTCCTGTTCATCCACCGGCTCAATCGATCGGGGTACTGTTCATCCAGCGGCAACGACCTCTACTACCACGGGTTCCTGTTCGTCCAACCCCCCACCGGGAACTGTTCATCCAAACCCCCTCAACAATGCTCACTTTTCATCCAGAGGCAGCATTGATCGGCTTCAGTTAGCAGCAGTAGCGAAGGAATCACTCAAGTTCAGTTAACAGCAAGGGATCGATTGATCGCTCGGGTTGAGTAACGCGTAGCCTGTAGTGCAATCGCTCGGGATCAGTCAGAGCCCAACGCCTTGCTCGGGTTCAGTTAGAGCGCAACGCCTCGCACACATGTGCGGATGTACGAGAGAAACGTGCATCACTCGGCCCCCGACCACCCACCGTATCTAGGAACTCCCTGATATTTTTCTCGCCCTCGCGTCTACCATGGTTTTTCTGTCATCGACGGCCCAAAGAATGTCATGCAGCTGCGTCTACGACCCATTTTCTGTCATGATTTTCTGTCATAGAAGTAGGATCCCACCACATCTATGATGATACTGGGTTTTGTCACAATTATCATCATAGAAGTTTCATAAGTATGACAGAATTATTTTTTGTTCGGCCCAAAATGTCACAGATGTGTCTTTTTTTGTAGTGTCCCTAGTTGGTGCTTTCTAAGAGAAGATGGAGACTCAAATAAAAATAAAAATTGCATAAAGTAAATAGATAGGCCCTTTGCAGAGGGAAGTAGAGATTTGTAGAGGTGCCAAAGCTCAAATCTTAAATTGAGAGATAACATATTTTGAGAGGCATGCTTTTCCCGTCAACAAAAACGACCGATTAATTTCGAACACTTTCCATGCTAGATACATCATAGGCGGTTCCCAAACATAAAATAAAGTTTATTCCATTTCCACCATACTTTCACACTCCACGGCTAGTCGTATCCATGGGTACCGTCCATACCAACACTTTCCAAGGAATTTAATATTTAACAACATAAAGTAAATTTCTTTTTCATTTCGGGACTGGGCATCCCTATTACTGCCACACTCTCGTGCAATGACAAGTGAATAAACACTCATCTTGAGAATAACACATCTAGCATGGAAAATATTGGCCATCCCCTGCCGCTTCGTGAGTGGTACGGGCACACAAAAAGGAAATTCATTTTGAAAATTAGAGTTGGCACACACTAGTACATTGACGTCCTAAACAAACGGTTTAAAACCCCTTTCCGTGATGGCAACAGTCGCCAAGTGAGTGTGGGCGATAGGGGGGTCCTTCCAACACGACCCAAAAATCATCGGGGATAGGCCCTCGTGGGACTCAGGCTGGGGCCGTGTGCGATCGGGCGAGGCATGGAAACCCAATCATTCCCACACGGTGAATCCCAGAAATCATTTCCGTAGGTATGTACATCCCACACGGTGAATCCCAGAAATCATTTCCGTAGGTATGTACATCCCACACGGTGAATTCCAAAAATCATTTCCGTAGGTATGTTCATCCCACACGGTGAATCCCAGAAATCATTTCCGTAGGTATGTACATCCCACACGGTGAATCCCAGAAAATCATTTCTGTAGGTATGTACATCCCGCACAGTTCTTTGTGTGGAAACATGTGTGCAAGGTGGCCTAACGCAAAAAGTTCGCTGCCGGAAGCCGTGTGTGATTGTTAGTTGATCGAACACGCCTACTTTCTAGAAACCGTGCGGTTTGTTTGAGTTCATCACCCACAATGCTGTCTGAGTAAACATTTGCAATAGAAAACCCCAATAAGCAGGGTAATTAGCCTATTATTGATAATCCATGTACTAATCAAACTGATATTTCTTATAAAACACGCCAGATATTTCATATCCATATAAAAGCAACCAGGATTTCATAATCGAATTACATCAGATAGCTTCGGCACTAAGTTACGCCATTACACAACAGCACCAAGTTTCACATGCAGCATCAAAAACCTTTGGAAAGTAGCATCATACACGGTAAATAGACAGATGAATCTCATCTGGGAAACTGCAGAAGTGGAAGGCAAATATTGAGCCTTCAGTGATGTTGAATGTCCTTGCAACTTTAGGCCAGTGGCTATGGATAATTACCTGCCCAACCTTTGTCCTCTTCAGCAAGACTTCAATATTGTACCGTGGGTGTTGAATGAATACCTTCCTCGCCTCTTGACCATGCAGGTGGTTTGAGAGGTAATCATTGGTGAAGTGCTTTGAAAAGTACTGAAAACAAAGCTATGCATAAATCGATGTTGTAAATTTAAAATGGTGCAAGGGGTAAAAACAAGGTAAAAGAGGTGGTACCATCCTATAGCTGACTGATGTCTTCTTCATTGTGCAAACAAAGATCTTGCTGTTATTCGTCGCAAGTTTATTCATCCTAACTATCTTTCTGAGTTTCTTGACTTGACTGATATTCATGGACATCTCATTTCCCCATATGCAAAATGGGTCGAACAGTGGGTCTAAGCCTCTAATAGCAGGACCTACATGTGCAAGACCAAATTGTAAGAAACCTAAATATTAGAATGATTCCTGCAACTGCATAATAATGTGCTATTAGCCAAAGGACCCTGCTTGAACAAACCTCGATGATAAACCACAGTGTCTCCCATTGTTTCCCTGCAACACACATAAGGAAGATCTTGATCAGGTTAACTGAGAGTTTCCATACTATCAGTAGAATATGTAATGAGTACAGCCAAATTCGATTGGTGTCACATGCATAACAATACAAAATTGTACCCACAGCAAATGAAAATCAAATTGTAGAACTGAACCAAACAGTTAAATGGACAGCAGACCAAATGAACCAAAATAGTTAACTGAGCACGACATTGTAGAATAGAAACATGTACTAGAAGATAAGACAGTTAACAAAACAAAGAATGCTTGAGAATAGTACTACGAAATGTAGCAATTGTTGGACCAAAGTGTTAACTGAACATTATATTTCAGAGGACCGAACTGTTAATTGAACATCAGATTGCATATTAACATTATAGAGGACAAATCACTAGAAGGCACTGGCGGTGGCCTCGAGAAAACATCACGAACTGTATTTTAAAGTAGACAACCGCTCGGCGGTGTCGACGGTGGCCTCGAGGACGAGGTGCTCCTCCAAGATCTAGCAGTTGACACGCATGTCAGCCATAGCAACCTCGTTTGCGCGTGCGACTGCATTCTACTCAGCTCCATGTTATAATGCGTGTAAAATGGCTGTGGGCGGCGCTTAATTGAAGGAGGGGGGCAGTGATTTCGGTGGAAGGTGTCGCTCCGTCAGTTGGGGCATGTGGGACGGGAAAGGAGGAGGATGGTGTGGGTGGGGTGTGGATTACATGACCATATCGATGAGGCCGCGTAGCAAGAAGAAGGGTCGGCAGTGAGGAGGCCGCGCAGCAAGAAGAAGGGTCACCGGCGAGGTGGTGGCGCTGCAAAAAGAAGGGTCGCCGGCGAGGAGGCAGCGCTGCAAGAAGAAGGGTAGCTGACAAGGAGGTGGCGCTGCAAGAAGAAGGGTCACCGGCGAGGAGGCTGAGCTGCCAGTAAGCAGTAGTGAAGGTTTGAACTTGGAAAGCAAGGAGGAACAGTGGAAATGTGGCTTTTGGTAGGAGGGAGGGGGCGGGGAGATAGATATTTCCGCGGTGGCAAATTTTTTTTGCTTGGTGCCACGAGAAACTAGTGCGCAAGTGCGGTTCAAGCGGGGGCGGTGGACTGTACACGACGAAGCTTCCTGCATAAGCCAGACAAGACGGTGCGCCAAGATATTTTATATCGCATCCCACACGATTCTTTCTAGTAAACTGTTTGTGGTATACCTGATTTTTTCATTATGTTTTGAAAGACAAAATTGTGTTACAGAGGGAAAGGATGGTGTTTGAATTGCTAGAACATTTACGTACAGTGAACATGCAACTAGTACATGAGTGCCGTGTTTAAATTTGGAATTATTCCGGGTTTGTTTGGCATTTTTATGCATTAATTGAGTTTCTGGGCATTTAATGTGCATAATTCAAATTTGAACTACAAGCACATGCTCCAATGCACCAAAGTTTGATGAAAAATCACATGTGTGTCTTTGGGTGAATTTATAGGTCCCATGCAAGAAATGGGAATAAAATTCAAACATCTGGGTGTCGTGGCTCAGCCGGAATGATTGAGAAACTTGGTTTTTTAATTCTTGTAAATCCAAAACATGGCTGAAAATCATGAAACTTGGCATGGTGTCATGACATGGCACCAACATGCTGAAGTAATTTTTTTGCCGAATTGGGACAAGCTTTGGTGTAAGCTTCTTGCAAACTGGAGCTTCCCTCAAGAAGGCTCCTAGTTCCGAGAGGGAACGTGTCACCTCGGTGTGTGAAACGACATACGTACACTGCCTTCTCCCGCCTAAATTTGTTTACACAGGAAGATTAGACCGAATAGAAGTTACGTGCTAAATTTTGGAATTATTCCATGTTCGTTTGGCCTTTTTATACATTAATTGAGTTTATGGGCATTTAATGTGCATAATTCAAATTTGAACTACAAGCACGTGCTCCAGTGCACCATAGTTGTTTGAAAAATCACAAGTGTGTTGCTGGGTGAATTTCTAGGTCCCATGCAAGAGATGGGAGTGAAATTCAAACATCTGGGTGTCGTGGCTTGGTCGGAAAGATTGAGAAACTAGGTTTTTTCATTCATGTAATTCCAAAACATGCGTGAAAATCATGAAACTTGTCGTGGTCTCATGACATGGCACGAACATGCTGCGGTAATTTTTTTGGCCGAAGTGGGACAAGCTTTGGTGTAAGCTTCTTGCAAACCGGAGCTTCCCTCAAGAATGCTCGTGGTTCCGAGAGGGAACGTGCCACCTCCGTGTGCAAAACGACATACGTACACTGCCTTCTCCCGCCTTAATTTTTTTACACAGCCACATTAGACCAAATAGAAGTACCGTGCTAAATTTTGGAATTATTCCGGGTTTGTTTCACCTGTTTTATACATTAATTGAGTTACTGGGCATTTTTAATGTGCATAATTCAAATTTGAACTACAAGCACATGCTCTAGTGCACCCAAGTAGTTTAAAAAATCACATGTGTGTCCTTGGGTGAATTTCTAGGTCCCATGCAAGAGATGGGGGTGAAATTCAAACATCTGGGCGTCGTGGCTCGGCCGGAAAGATTGAGAAACTTGGTTTTTTAATTCATGTAATTCCAAAACATGCCTGAAAATCATGAAACTTGGCATGGTGTCATGACATGGCACCAACATGCCGTGGTAATATTTTTGGCCGAATTGGGACAAGCTTTGGTGTAAGCTTCTTGCAAACCTGAGCTTCCCTCAAGAAGGCTCGTGGTTCCGAGAGGGAACGTGTCACCTCCGTATGCGAAACGACATACGTACACTGCCTTCTCCCGCCTTATTTTTTTTACATAGCCAAATTAGACCAAATAGAAGTACCGTGCTAAAATTTGGATTATTCTGGGCTTGTTTCGCCTTTTTATACATTAATTGAGTTTCTGGGCATTTAATGTGCATAATTCAAATTTGAACTACAAGCACATGCTCCAGTGCACCAAAGTTGTTTGAAAAATCGCATGTGTGTCCTTGGGTGAATTTCTAGGTCCCATGCAAGAGATGGGAGTGAAATTCAAACATATGGGCATCGTGGCTCAGACGGAAAGATTGAGGAACTTGGTTTTTTAATTCCTGTAATTCCAAAACACGCCTGAAAATCATGAAACTTGGCATGGTGTCATGACATGGCACCAACATGTTGTGGTAATATTTTTGGCCAAATTGGGACAAGCTTTGGTGTAAGCTTCTTGCAAACCGGAGCTTCCCTTAAGAAGGTTCGTGGTTCCAAGAGGGAACGTGTCACCTCCGTGTGCGAAACGGCATACGTACACTGCCTTCCCCCGCCTTAATTTTCTTACACAGTCAGAATAGACCAAATAGAAGTACCGTGCTATATTTTGGAATTATTCCGGCTTCGTTTGGCCTTTTTATACATTAATTGAGTTTCTGGGCATTTAATGTGCATAATTCCAATTTGAACTACAAGCACGTGCTCCAGTGCACCAAAGTTGTTTGAAAAATCACATGTGTGTCCTTGGCTGAATTTCTAGGTCCCATGCAAGAGATGGGAGTGAAATTCAAACATTTGGGCGTCGTGGCTCGACCGAAAAGATTGAGAAACTTGGTTTTTTAATTCCTGTAATTCCAAAACACGCCTGAAAATCATGAAACTTGGCATGGTCTCATGACAAGGCACCAACATGCTGTGGTAATTTTTCTGTCCGATTTGCGAAGGCCCGCACATTAACAATCAACAAAGTCATTTTGGAACAAGTGCTTTCACGTTACAAATCAGAAACACAAGTATTATTGAAACCGTGGGCATTCGACTTACCAATTATGTGTGGCCACGCGTCCCCCTTTTTTAGTGGCTAGGAGGTGCTGTGCGGGGTAGCTATTTGAGTACGGGAGGCGTGCGACCAGACCCCTGCGCGTGCTCATCGGGAGGAGAGCCCTTTGACCGCTACCCGCCGCGCAGCTCCCTCCCAATGTCTCCATTAATGGCGCCCGAGCACCTGTTCTACGGCATGGCTATATGTCTCACTGGACTGAGATTTAAGAGAGAAAAATGAAAATCTGAAAAGAAAGTTTTGCACGGATCTTGATGTAATATCCGACGGACCTATATAGCATTGACTGCTACTTATAGCAAGCATGATGAATATAAGGGCGATGACAGTGGATAATAATTGTCTTACATATTTAGAAACATAATTAAAAAAGGCACATGCGGCAACGCTCGAAATACACAAGAGCAAAAGAAGAAGGAAGACAATGATCTGGCTCACTGATCTCTACTTTCTTGATGCGTTGCTGCAGGCCGCGAGAACTAGTCTCCACGGCGAGCGGCGAAGAGCTCTTTCTTGTCCTCAAGATGTTGCTTGAGAGCATCCACGGATTCCTCCACCAGCCTTATGCGCTTGATGCGCAACTTGTTATTCTCGTCCGTATGTTTCTCGACGAGGACGGCGGTCCTCTTCAACATGGCAGTGGTCTGCTCCCGCTGCTCTGCACTTCCGACGATCTTTGCCCTTAGCAGGTCGCCCTTGGCCCGGAGCTTCACATTGCTCTCATTTAGTTGCCGGATGACGTTGGTAGACTGTTCAAACGAGGCATGCAGGTCATCCTGCAACCTCGCCCACCTGGAGATCTAATCCATCTGCCTATGGATGAGGGCACGCATGCGCCTGTAAGAGTCCTCACCTGCCCGTGAGGCATTTTCCCAGGCCGCCGCGGCAAGGGAGGTCATCTCTGCTGCATTTGCGGCATGGTGGGACATCTCTTCTGCTTTCGTGGTGCGGCCGAACCAGTCTGCTACATCGACGACGCGCGGGTCCTTCGTGCTGCTTCAGCGGCGCGGTGGGACCTCTCTACTGCTACGGCCGTGCGGTGGGACATGTTGGTTGCTATCGCGGTGAGGCGGGACATCTCTTGTTCTCCCGCTTCCAGGCTCGCCTCGCCCCCTGGTGGCAATCTCTCGATCCAGAACTCACGCTGGCAATGGCGGACGCAAGGGAACGATGATGAATGACTTGTTTGTTTTTGACTTTTTGTGGATGAGGAGTTGAGGAGGAATGTGCAGTCATCTTGGAGTAGTAGTATTTATAACCACGTAGTAATACGCTCCTAAGTGGGAAACCATTTAACTTTTGATCGGTGTGAACAAGTTGCAATTTGGAATGTGACGGGACGCATGCTCAAAATTTACTGACGGTTATAAGTGCGGCACTATTCCGGAAGGCGTAACATGGGCACGTACGCGTTCTCGGCCGCGTACGTGGCGTTTGCACCATAGGATGCACCGCAATAGGCAATGTCAGCACACGTCTTTTAATTAGAATGGTGTGCCCATCTAGCGCACACATGTTGATCTATCTAACTATTTCAGTTTGTTGTGGTCAATCGCAAACAGTTCATCCATGTGATGTGTATGCCATCACTCACAGACACTTTGATATGGCTGACCCATTTCTATTCTGTTGCCTAATCGCAAACAGTTAATCCTTCTGAAGCGTATGCCCTCAATCACACACACCTTGATTTGGCTGACCATTTCTTTTGTGTTGCCTAATCACAAACAGTTCATCTGAGTGAACCGTATGTTGTATATCGCACACACCTTCATCTGGCTGCCCGTTTCTTTTGTGTGGCCTAATCACAAACAGTTCATTTGAGTGAACCGTATGCTCTATATCGCATACGCCTTCATCAGGCTGCCCGTTTCTTTTGTTTCGCCTCATCACAAACAGTTCATTGGACTGAACCATATGCCCTGGATCGCACACGCAACTAAAATCTGAACCTTGTTTGATGCATCCACCATCGCAAATGTTTTCACCTTTTTTGACGGTTTTCATACAGCACCATTCGCGATTATGGCATCGCACACAGTTTCTCGAAGGGTCGCTGATCGTAGTGTCGCGTTAGCAGCATCCTGTAGTAGTGACATACACATTTACTTAGAACGCCACGAAAATATGACATATAGGTAGGTGTGGTGGACTCATATGGCAAAACTGGGTTTAAGGATTTTGGATGCACAAGTGGTATTTCTACTTAGTACAAGTGGAGGCTAGCAAAAAGATTGAGAAGCAACCAACCAAGAAACAAAATTCTCATAAATGATCATTAAGCATAATTAACACCGAATAATGCACCACAAGTAGGATGTAATTTCATTGCATAACTATTGACTTTTGTGCTTGCATAGGTAATCACAAACCTTAACACCAATATTCTTACCAAAGCATTATTACACAGTAACATGACTCTCATATTACTATCATCATGCCTCACAACTATTACAAGGAATCAAGTTTATTTTGTCCAATAATCTTCATGAATTTTTTTATTATATCCCTCTTGAATATCTCTCACTTTGGGACTAATTTCATAAATTGCAATTGCTTTTGAAAAGCTCAAATAAATTTAAGTGAATAACATGAGCATACAAATTTTCATCTCTCAAAATAATATAAGTGAAGCATGAGAGAATTTCTTCAAAAATTTAGTAACTCTAAAATTAATCTAAGTGAAGCATGAGAGTATTTCTTCAAAAATTTCAAAGCACACCGTGCTCAAAAAGATATAAGTGAAGCACTAGAGCAATTCCATGGCTCAAAAAAATTAAGTGAAGCATATAGAGCAATTCTAACAAATCATAGCATAATTTTGGATCTCTCAAATAGGTGTATCCAGCAAGGATACTTGTGACAAACTAACAATTAAAACAAGTAAAGACTTATATAATACAAGACGCTCCAAGCAAAACTCATGATATATGACGCATAAAAAGATAGCTCGAAGTAAAATACCGATGGTTGTTAGAAGAAAGAGGGGATGCCTTCCAGGGCATCCCCAAGCTTAGTTTCTTGGTTCTCCTTGGATATTAACTTGGGTGACATGGGGCATCCCCAAGCTTAGGCTCTTGACACTCCTTATTCCTTCATCTATCGTGATCTCACCCAAAACTTGAAAACTTCAATCACACAGAACTTAACAAAACCTTCATGAGATCCGTTAGTGTAAAAAAACCAAAATTTACTTTAAGTACTGTTGCAAACCCATTCAAAATTTGTTATTGCATTATATATACTATATTCTAACTTTACCATGGCTTATACCCCCTCATATAATCCATAGATTCATCAAAATAAGCACACAATGCAAAGAAAATAGAATTTGTCAAAAACAAAACAATGTGTAAAGATGCGAATTGCTCTCATACTTCTGTAACTCTAAAAATTCTGAGAAATTAGGACAAAATACGCAACTAGTATTTCAATCTTGTGTGAAAAAATCATAATTTTTCGTCGCTTCTGTGAATTTAAACAATTCTGTTATTGTACGCAAAAGTTTCTATTTTTCAATAGGATCAAATCAACTATCACCCAAAGCTATCCCAAAGGCTTTACTTAGCATACAAACTAATTAAAACATAAAAAACACAATCATAACAGTAGCATAATTGTGCAAACACTCAAGGACAGAAAGAAAAAGGAAAAGATAAATTTTATTCATTGGGTTGCCTCCCAACAAGCGCTACCGTTTTATGCCCCTAGCTAGGCATAATGCATAGATACAAGTATTGTCATCTTTGCTTTTCAATTCCTCAATCAAACACCTACAATTCTTCAAGGATTTAGCATACGTATTTTCAATAACAATACTCCTAGGAACAAGATTGAAGAATTCATTCTTGCAAGTAGGGTCTTTTATCACTTCAACAAAATTGTGATGAATACTAATCATTTTAAGATCTTCCTTGTTGCTATTAGAAGTGATACCCTTGTTTTTAGTAATTTGTGTAGACTTGTAAATTTTTACGGGAGTTTTTTCAATAGTTAAAAAAAAAGAAAAGGACGTGCTTAAGTTACTAAGAATTTCTTCCAAGTTATCAATTCGAGAAGGACTTTCTTATATTCTTTTGTTAACTATGATTTCCTTTGCCCTTAGTAATTTAAAAACATCTCCTGCTTTTGACCCAATTTTATTAGCACAATTATACACTCTTTTATCTAATTTTTTAGTACGTTCTTCGGTGAGCATTTTTTTTCAATAGCATCAAGCCTTTGCATAACATGCTCAAGTGTTAAAATAGTTTCATTGATAGTGAGAGGTGGTGCACCTACTAGATCTCCATAGCATTAAAAGCATCGAAAGATGGACACATCAAGAAATTCCCACCGGTAATCGTATCAAGGACGAATCTATACCAAGTGGTAATACCCACATAAAAACTATGAAGAAGAACAACAGTAGATTGCTTATGAATAGATCTATTATGAGCATTGCAAATTATATACCAAGCATCTTTTAGATTCTCCCCTCCCCTTTGTTTAAAATTAAGAACTTTGTTCTCGGGGGTACACGCAATAGAGGAAGAACTAGCCATAGAAACAAAGTAGTAAAGCAAGGGATTTGACGAGAAAAAGGCGAACGAAAAAGGAGGTGAATAAAAAAGAACTTTTTGTGAAGTGGGGGAGATGTAAACGAGAGGCAAATGGCAAATAATGTAAATTGCAAGGAGATGTGATTTGTGATTAGGAACATGATAGATGTTGATGATGTCTCCTCGGGGCGCCACAAATTGGCAAGTCAATAGGAGACTATATTGACTTGATCCTCCACAACAACGGCGCCAGAAATTCCATTTGATGAGGCTTGAAACTGCATTGGTATTTCCCCAAAGAAGAAGGGATGATGTAGTACATCTACGGTTGGTATTTCCCTTAGTTATGAAACCAAGGTATCAATCCAGTAGGAGGACCAAACAACACTATGTAAACAGTACCTGCACACAAAGAACAAATACTTGCAACCAGACGCGTAAGAGAGGTTGTCAATCCCTCTCCGGTAAAAAGATAGATTGGTTTGTATGAGATTGGATAAATAGATTTGAATAAAACGCGAACTAAAAGATGTAAATAAAAAGTGCAACAAAGTATTTTTGGGTTTTTGGAATAATTGATCTGAAAGCAAATGCGATGAAAAATAGATCTGAAAGCAATATGATGAAAGATAGACCCAGGGCCCATAAATTTCACTAGTGTCTTCTCTCGAGAGAATAACATACAGTGGGTAAACAAATTACTATTTGGAAATTGATAGAAGATCGAATAATTAGGATGATATCCAAGGCAATGATCAATATATAGGCATCACGTCCAAGATTAATACACCAACTCCTTCCTGCATCTACTACTATTACTCCACGCATCGACCGCTATCCAACATGCATCTAGTGTATTAAGTTCATGGAGAAATGGAGTAATGCAATAAGAACGATGACATGATGTAGACAAGATCTATTCATGTAGGAATATACCCCATCCTGTTATCCTTAATAGTAACGATACATACATGCCTCGCAACCCCTTCTGTCACTGGGTTAGGACACCTTAAGATCGAACCCATCAGAAAGCACCTCTTCCCATGGCAAGAAAAATTGATCTAGTTGGCCTAACTAAATTAAAAATTCGAAGAAGAAATACGAGGCTATAAATAATCATGCATATAAGAGATCAAAGAAACTCAAATAATATTCATGGATATAGATCTGATCATAAACTTAAAGTTCATCGGATTCCAACAAACACACCGCAAAAAGGTTTACATCAAATAGATCTCTAAGACACCATTGTATTGAGAATCAAAAAGAGAGAAGAAGCCACCTAGCTACTGCCTACAGACCCATGATACATCTCCAATGTATCTACTTTTCCTAATGCTTTTCCTCTTGTTTTGGACTCTAATTTGCATGATTTGAATGAATCTAACCTCGGACTGACGCTGTTTTCAGCAGAACTACCATGGTGTTGTTTTTTGTGCAGAAATAAAAGTTCTCGGAATGGAACGAAACTTTGTGAGGATTTTTATATAATATATAAGAATTTCTAGAGCCAAGACCTACCGGAGAGGGGGCCCTGGGTGGGCACAACCCACCAAGGCGCGCCCCCCTCTCCTAGCATGCCCAGGTGGGTTGTCCCCACCTGGTGGCCCCGCAGACCCTGATTTCGACGCTATAAAATCCAAATTTTCCAAAAAAATTGGGAGAAAGAATTATCACGATCCACGAGACAGATTCGCCGTCACCTCCTGTTCTCCATCGGGAGGCCAGATCTGGAGTCAGTTTGGGGCTCCGGAGAGGGGGATCTCCGTTCTTCGTCATCACCAACCCCTCTCCATCACCAATTCCATGATGCTCCCCATCGGGAGTGAGTAATTCCTTTGTAGGCTCGCTGGTCGGTAAGGAGTTGGATGAAATTCATCGTGTAATCAAATTAATTTTGTTAGGGCTTGATCCCTAGTATCCACTATGTTCTAAGATTGATGTTGCTATGACTTTGCTATGCTTAATGCTTATCACTTTGGGCCCGGGTGCCATGATTTCAGATCTGAACCGTTTATGTTATCACCATTATATCCATGTTCTAGATCCGATCTTGCAAGTTATAGTCACCTACTACGTGTTATGATCCGAGAACCCCAGAGTGACAACAACCGGGCCCACTCTCGGTAATGACCATAGTTTGAGGAGTTCATTTATTCACTTTGTATTCACCGGAGTGACAAAAACCGGGACTTCTTCCGGTGATTACCGTAGTTTGAGAGTTCATGTATTCACTTTGTGTCAATGCTTTGTTTCGGTTCTCTATTAAAAGGAGGCCATAATATCCCTTAGTTTCCAATATGGACCCCGTTGCCACGGGAGGGTAGGACAAAAGATGTCATGCAAGTTCTTTCCATAAGCACGTATGACTATTTACGGAGTACATGCCTACATTATATTTACAAATTGGAGCTAGTGCCGTATCGCCCTAGGTTATAACTGTCTCATGATGAATATTATCCAACAAGTCACCGATCCAATGCCTACGAATTTATCCTATATTGTTTCTGCTAAGTTACTACTGCTATCATCACTGTTACACTTGCTACAAAATCACTGCTATCACTGTTACCGTTACTGCCACTGCTGTCACTACTATCAAAACTATCAAAGTACTTTGCTACTGATCACTTTGCTACAGATAATTAATCTCCAGGTGTGGTTGAATTGACAACTCAGCTGCTAATACCTTCAAAGCTCCCCTTGTGTCGAATCTATAAATTTGGGTTGAATACTCTACCTTCGAAAACTGTTGCGATTCTCTATACTTGTGGGTTATCAACCCATAGGTCTATGATGGACTACACACGCATCATCGGAGAGGCACCAATGAGGATGATGAACCCCTCCATGATGGTGTTAGATTGGATCTTGTGGTTCTGGAACTTGGGGCTGCTGGAATTGTGTTTGACTGCTCCCCTAGGGTTTCTGAAATATTCGGGTATTTATAGAGGGAAGAGGTGGTGCAGGAGACCCTCGTGGATCCCACAACCCACGAGGGCACGCCTGGGCTCCTAGGCGCCCCCTGGTGTCTTATGGGCCCAACAGGCCTCCCCTTTGGTCCTTCCTTAGCTCCCAAGTTATCTTCTGGTCCAAAAAAATCTCCAAAAAGTTTTTCTGCGTTTGGACTCCATTTGATAGGGATATTCTGTGAAGTAAAAACAAGAAAAAACAGCAACTGGCACTGGGCACTATGTCAAGAGGTTCGTTCCAAAAAATGATACAAAGTTGCTATAAAATGATTGTAAAACATCCAAGAATGATAATATAACAACATGGAACAATAAAAAATTATAGATACATTGGATACATATCACTGCCATATTAGCGGATCTATTTAAGGGCGAGGAGAAGGAGTTTGCCCGCCCAAGAAGCTGGAAAGGCTACTCGGGCTACAACCCAATCGAATGGGTAAGTTCAAAATTTTGTACATAGTTCGGATATTACGTCCGCATACTGACCGACTCCATCTTTTTCCAAACAAAATTGGAGGCGCCAGGTTGAAGGCATCAATTGCCCTTCCCCTCAACCAAAGGATCATTATCGTGACGACGGCCCGGACTTTCACGAGGACCCACAGGTGTCCATCAATTTTGAGGATGGGGGTTTCTTCCAGGAAAGCCTTGAAGGTTCCAAGGTGGCTATCACAGCCGATCACCCTGGGCTTCTTCCCTCCTCTGCCGTAAGTAGCAAAAAGGTCTCCTCTCAAACAGGGCGTTTTCCTTGCGCTGCTCTAGCTATGCTAACCTCTACTCCCAAGGGTCGCTGAGGGAGTCGTGGACTAAGGGGTCCTCGGGGCGACGACCCAATGTACATGGGCTGGACTGGTGGAGCCGTACTATGACAGGAGATCTATGAAGCCATGGTGTGCCTTCCAAGTCAAGAAGGTGGAGGATATCTTTGATTCCTTATTGTAATCTATCTTTGGTAACCCTAACCCGATCGGTGTCTATATAAACCGAGGGTTCTTAGTCTTTAGGGCTAGAGCTACATTCATCACCTCATAGCCTAGGGTTTAGCTCATGCTGATCTCGAGGTAGATCTACTTTGTAAACCACATTATACATTCAATACAATTATAACGCCCCAAGACCGGAGCTTTAGATACCTTCCTTGGGTTCTGAGTTTCATTGGTGTTTTGTTTGGTTCGTTGCATTCATCATTGCATCATGTGCATTGCATCATGTCATCATGCAACCCATTTTAAAAACTCAACTAAATTAAATGGCATGGATCTCCGATTCCATTTAAATCGAGGAAAGAGTGATTTCTCTTTACAACATATCCTCTCGATAGTAGGGAGCTATATTCAATATTTCTTTAATTTTAAATTCACCATAACACACTTGCAAAAATCATAATGCCTTTGTTATGACAACACTTGGCCTCGAACTTAGTCCGTAGATTCTTTCGTCATTTTCCGGAGCTCCACCAAAAATCCGAACATTTTTGGACACTTCTATAACCAAGCCCTAGTTCAAACCCTTTTGAATTAAATTCAAACGAGTTTGAATTACATCTTTCAATCTTGCCTCTCCTATTTTTCATGGACCGTGCACATTTTTACGAGTCCGTGAAAATTATTCCCATGCCTAGATTCCACCCCTACCTTCTCTTTCTTTTCTCCCTCTTTTTTTGTTTTGTTTTAATATGGAAAAGAGTAAGAGAGGAATGAGAGAGAGGAGTTCAGCTTAGTCCAGCCGGCCTAGTCCCTAGGCCCAACTCCTGTGGCCTGACCTAGCCGGCCCAAGAGGCCTGCCCGATCTCCTCGTTCCCCCTGCTCGCTAGCCTTTTCCTCAATCCCCTCCTCCCTGCCTCCCTTCTCGCGCTGCCAGAGAGAGAGGGACCGACAGCGCCAGGGTGCCCGATCCCCCATCTCCCGATTTCTCGCTCTCTCCTTCCTCGTGCTTGCCTCCCCTTGCGTCGCTCTCTCCCCTCCATCCTCCTTCCGCCGCCACGCACACACACAGAGAGGAGCGAGAGCTCCTCACGCCCTCTCCTCGCGTGCCGCGCCCTCAAGCTCCTTGATCCACTGCCCCTGCAATGGCCGCCGCTCCGGTCAAGTTCCTCGCCGGATCCGGCGACCTCCGCCTTGAACCCACCGTCTCCGTCCCGTTTCGTGCCTTCTCTGTCCACGCCCTCCTCCACCAGCAGCGTCGCCGCCTCCGTCCGGTTCCTCTCATGCCGTCGCCTTGTTTTCCCCTGCTTCGAACGAGGAGGCACGCTGCCGCGTGTTGAACCCTCCTCTGCCTCGCACGGAGTCCAGCCCCAGCAACGCCCGTGGACCATGAACCGCGCCAAGACCAGCGTCAAACCTCTGCTTCATCCTATACCACACCTAGTACCACAACCATCGTGTTCCGTTTCTTCACTGCCAAGGCCGAGAGAACGCCAAGTACCAGGATGACGACGACTCGTCAAGTTCATCTACGCGCGTGTACCACTACATCGGAGACCTTCGATCCACCAAGTTCCACTACCGCAAGTTGGACCCCGAACGATCGACGTCTCGTGGACCGTGTACAACTACCATCGCCCAAAGACGTTGGAGTCATCGAGTACCTCTCCGAAAACGAACGTGCACGACTACCGTCGCAAAACGAGACCGTCAAGACCCGACCGACAAGTACCCCGACAACCCTGAACATATACAGTCATGTACAACTACCATCTCCAAAGAACCGTGTAACGGGACCGCCAAGTTCGTCTTCCGTTGTCTCCGAGATCGTCAAGTACCACTATGAGATGTGCAACTACTTCCATGATGAAACGAGAACAACTACCGCCGTTGAAGGCCGTCAAGTGAACATCTAGCAACGACGTGTACGACCTACTAAGTGAACAAGTACCACTATGCTGCCGTAACGTCTACGGAACATGTACCACGACCATCGTTGAAGACCCCGTGGACGTCAAGTTCCATGTCATGACCCCGAACATCTACGGACATGAACCACTACTTCCCTTGGCGTCCCGAGAACGTCTACTTCCCCTACATCGCATCAAACTCGAACCCCTCCGATAACGCACGCTTCGAAGGTATAACCTCGAGGCGACGTCCGTGAACGTATGTTTGCGATGTTTGAGATGCTCGTGTTTTGCACCCTATTCAAATTGTCACTTGTTTCCTTGTCGCCAACTCGTGGGACACCCGGAATCCGGGAGCGCCCCACCATCTTTTGCACGCATCCGCACACTTCTCCTTTGCATCGGTATCTCAATCGAGTTACCGGAACCGGAACATTGTCGTGGGACCGTTTTCGTTATCGTTGCCGTGGCACCCCTTTTGTTTCCGCCACGATGACAAATGCTTCATAATAATGCTCTTGTAAACTTTTAATAATAATTGCATAAACTTGTTCATGTCATCCGCATCATGATAACAACAATTAAAATGTTTAAATTGTTGTTGCACCAAATTGATAAATGCATATGCGTATTTACCGGATTTGTTATTTGTTATGTCCGGCCCCATTTAAATTATTTAGATGGTGTAGTTTTGTTATGCTTCACCTCTTGCCATGTTAACCAACATTTAAATATTGTTAAGAACTTAAATGGGAGAGAACTAAATAACTGTTGTGGTGTTCCGTCAATATGCAACTCGTTGCATATTGAGCTCCACTTAACTTGTAGTATTGCTTGAGCACTTTGTCATGCCATGCTTCATTAAACTGGACATGCATCTTAATTGTTTGTGCATCATGCCATGATTATGTCGTGGGTGGTTACTATGTTGTTTGCTTCTTTCCGGTGTTGCTTCTTCGGGTTAGTTCCGATAATGTCGCGTTTGTGAGGAACCGTTCGACTACGTCCGTTTGTCTTCTTCATGGACTCGTTCTTCTTCCTTGCAGAATCTCAGGCAAGATGACCATACCCTCGAAATAACTTCTATCTTTGCTTGCTAGTTGCTCGCTCTTTTGCTATGTTGCGATACCTACCACTTGCTTATCATGCCTCCCATATTGTTAAGCCAAGCCTCTAACCCACCTTGTCCTAGCAAACCGTTATTTGGCTATGTTACCGCTTTGCTCAGCCCCTCTTACAGCGTTGTTAGTTGCAGGTGAAGATTGGAGCTTGTTCCATGTTGGAACATGGATATTTTGTTGGGATATCACAATATCTCTTATTTAATTAATGCATCTATATACTTGGTAAAGGGTGGAAGGCTCGGCCTTATGCCTGGTGTTTTGTTCCGCTCTTGCCGCCCTAGTTTCCGTCATATCGGTGTTATGTTCCCGGATTTTGCGTTCCTTACGCGGTTGGGTTATAATGGGAACCCTTTGACAGTTCGCCTTGAATAAAACTCCTCCAGCAATGCCCAACATTGGTTTTACCATTTGCCACCTAGCCTTTTCTTTCCCTTGGGTTCTGCAGACTCAAGGGTCATCATTATTTTAACCCCCCGGGCCAGTGCTCCTCTGAGTGTTGGTCCAAACTAGAGCCCCTTACAGCGCCACCTTGGGGAAACTCGAGGGCTGGTTTTAGTTGTACGGACTACTCATCCGAGTGTGCCCTGAGAACGAGATATGTGCAGCTCCTATCGGGATTTGTCGGCACATTCGGGCGGTGTTGCTGGACTTGTTTTACCATTGTCGAGGATGTCTTGTAACCGGGATTCCGAGCCTGATCGGGTCTTCCCGCTAGAAGGAATATCCTTCGTTGATCGTGAGAGGTTGTGATGGGCTAAGTTGGGACACCCCTGCAGGGATTTGAACTTTTGAAAGCTGTGCCCGCGTTTATGGGCAGATGGGAATTTGTTTATGTCCGGTTGTAGAAAACCTGAAGTTGACCTTAATTAAAATACATCAACCGCGTGTGTAACCGTGATGGTCTCTTCTCGGCGGTGCCCGGGAAGTAAACATGGTGTTGGAGTTATGCTTGATGTAGGTTCTTCTAGGATCACTTCTTGATCATAGTTTCTCGATCGTGCTTTGCCTTCTCGTCTCGCTCTCTTTTGCGTATGTTAGCCACCCTATATGCTAGTCGCTTGCTGCAGCTCCACCTCATACCTTTACCTTACCCATAAGCTTAAATAGTCTTGATCGCGAGGGTGCGAGATTGCTGAGTCCCCGTGGCTCACAGATACTTCCAAAACCAGCTTGCAGGTGCCGATGAGACCGTGCAGATGACGCAACCAAGCTCAAGGAGAAGCTCGTTGAAGATCTTATACTTTGTGTTGTTTCGTTCTAGTTGATCAGTAGTGGAGCCCAGTTGGGGTCGATCGGGGGCCTTGTCGCATTTGGGGTTCTTCTTTAATTTTGGTTCCATAGTCGGACCTTGATTGTATTTGGATGATGTAATGCTTTATTCATGTATTGTGTGGAGTGGCGATTGTAAGCCAACTATGTATCTTTTCCCTTATTGTATTACATGGGTTGTTTGTGAAGATTACCTCACTTGCGACATTGCTTTCAATGCGGTTATGCCTCTAAGTCGTGCTTCGACACGTGTGAGATATAGCCGCATCGAGGGTGTTACAAGTTGGTATCAGAGCCTTCCCCGACCTTAGGAGCCCCCACTGCTTGATCGAATAGCTGGCGTTGTTGAGTCTAGAAAAATGTTTTGAGTCATTTAGGATTATATATATCGGAGAGTTTAGGAATTCTTTTTACTCCCCAGTCCCTTCATCGCTGTGGTAAGGCATCCTTACATAGAGTTTTGACTCTTCTCTTCTCAAATTTCACTAAATTTTTTTAGGATCACGCGGGTATCTTGGAATCGTTCCGATGGTTTTGTGACGAGAACATTGTTCTTGGTGCCTCCTGACATTTAGGGGTTGTGGCAGTGTCCCGGGGAGTTGAGCTCCGAGGTGTTGTCGTCACAATTTTATCGTTGCAGTTCTGGAATACCTGAGTTTAGTTTCGCCGACATCAAAAATCTCTTTTATGCAGTTGTTGGTGAGATAACCTCGACGCCACCCAGTACTGGGGCAGGATTTCAGGAGTATTGCCATAACTCGTATAATGGATGCTTTTCGAAGGTTGAGGTAAATGATTTCCGAAGGTTTCTTGGTTATGTGTTGAAGGATGGATACAGCTGGATGTAGGATTTGCTAGTTTTGGGCGAGATATTATGCTTCCCCTGTATCCCCAACACCTGATTGCATAACTGAAAAATTTTGGGAGTTTATAAGTGGGAACTCAAGTAGCTCTTAGGATATCTTTCCGACAGATGTATGATTTGAAATTGGGGTTCGACGTCTAGTGGTCCGCCTATCCACGGTTGGTTTTACAGTGGTCTCATTGTGTCTTAAAGAGTCCTTGGCTATGCTGACTCGGGGATGCTTCGTATGTCATGTGCACTGCCTTGTACATGATGGTGCTGTATGATCGAGCCCGTGTAGGCCCCACCATGAAAACTTCAGACGAAATCTCTATCATATATTTGTTCCGGCTTATTCTGCAAGCCAATACTTTGTTTTGTTTTGAGTTGTGGTATTCGAGTTGCTTCGAAGTCAAGTGTTGATTCCATACCTTTTCTAAGTAGTGTTCTCATATTTCTATGTGAATACTTATCCTTCTCGATCATCGAGTTTGTCTTTTCAATTTCTTTTCAACCGGTGTGCTCCTCTTCAAATGGATCCAATCTTGTCAACATTCACAAGATCAATTATCAGTTCTTCTCAATGGTGTTTGTTTCATCCGTCCCCAAGTTGCCTTTGTTTTCCCACCCACCCACCCTTTTTCCTCAAGGACTCAGATGTCTTAATCAAGTATCCTTTTATTCTTGTGAAGCCTCTCCATTCCTTTTCTGTCAATGTCTTATCCGGTGATTCTCATGAAGATTCTAATGGAGCTCCAAGCTCATAATTCGTCATTCTTTTTCTTCTGCGGTGGATTCAATTCAAGCTTTCGGTGTTGTTCATATGTTTTCCTCATTTCAATACCTTCTCATACCGGTGCATCTCTTAATCATCTACTCCTCGCTATTCATTTGTTTCGGAGTGCCGAAGATATCTCAGAAGATTCGTGTTTCCACTCTGCTTTCATTCAATCTCTTTCGAGATTGTTATCTCATTCATACCGGTGCAATATCTCTTTTCAAGTAAATCATTTCAACGATGTTTCTTTTGAGTGGGCCCTAACCCACAGGTCTTTTCCCAGGATCTTACCTGACTCTTCTTATTTTCCCGGAGCTATCATCAAATTCTTTTTGAAGTTTGACGTAAGAATGAATTGCCATCAGTCAAATGTTTTTCTCCAAGATCGTTCAAATTCTTTTCATTGTTGGCTCAACCTTTTTCCAATTTTAATTCCGGAGTGCCTCTACAATTCTTGGTGTTGTTTCTCATCGTCATTCTCTGTATTTGAAGACCGAAGAAGAGTTTTTCCTCCATATCCTATCCGTTCTCTCAGAGATTCGTGGTTCTAGTTCGAGGCCATCCTCTCATAATTGTTTTGATTGTCAGAATTCTTTTCACTCATCCGGAGCTATTCAAGATTCTTTTCAGTTTGATTCTTTGAAGCCCATCATTTCAGAAGATTTATTCATTCTCAGCTTTCTGTTATCATTCTCCAAATCTTACCGGTGCATCGTTCAAATATCCTCTAATCAGTTCATGATCTCTTCGTTCTCAGGGATCTAAATTCTCTCAAGCATCTTCGTTTTTTGCTAATTCTTACCGGTGATTCTTCCCTTTTACTTTGTTCGTTTTCCAATTCTTACGGTGGTTCGTTCGAGATTTCTCTTCCCTCATTATCATATCAATTCATTCGTTGTTTCAATCCTACCGGTTGTTCGTCGAAGACCTTCTCAAGTTTGCGCTATATCTATCTTAATCTTTTCTACGAGAATAAGTAGTATGCCAAATCCGTTGCTTGTCTTCAATTAAATTGGTGAAGGTTAAGCATAATCTAATTCTTATTCTTGTTTCATCCATATGTTAATCTTTTCTTCCAGAGTTTGTTCATGATGATTAAATTCTTGGTTTCAAGTGCTCGTCTTTCTTTCCCAGAGTTCCAAGCTCTAATTATCACGGAGGTCCATCCAAATCATTACAAGGTTTCACCTTGTGTTTTCAATTTCTCTTTCTTTTTATTTCATCATCCTTTTGTTACCGGAGTTCTTCATCAAGGTGCTACATGATGGTTCATCAAAGAAATAATTCCTTCTCCAAGTGTTCATCAACATTCTTTTCAAAGGAGCTCAAGCTTTCTTCATCTTGCTATCTGGAGTGCAATTCTTTCTTCCATATCATTGGAGGTGGTATTATGTCATTCTTGATAACTTGAGTTCATGTTTCATGATTCACATGGTGTTAAGAATGAGGTATTTTAAATCCATCAACCTCTTTGTTGGAATTATCTTGGGTTATATTTCACCTAAAGCCTTCCCTGAGGATTGTTCTATCCATGGTGCTTATAAAGGACCCAAGCTCTTCTTTATCCTCCCGGTGAAATAAGTTTCTTGTCTCCTCGTTCATATCAATCCAATTCTTTTCCCGTAAGTGGCTGGTTGTGACCTCAAAATTTGAGATGTATTCCATAAGACCATATCAAGCGTATTCTTTTCGTTGTTGGTGTTCCAACAACTCCGTTCGACCCTTCTCCTAAAAATGCCTTTTCAAACTCTTTTGTGGCAGAAGTTGGCATTTTCTTCTCCATTCTTTTATTTTAATCATCTATCTTCTATTTCTCTCTCCCGGAGGCATTGTGTTGCTGCTCTCTTCAAACCTTCTTCTTGTCCTTGTCATGCTTATCCTTTTAACCGGAGTGTTGTGCCCCTTTGCTCAAGCTCTTTCATTTTATCAAGCATTTCATCTCTTTTCAACCGAAGTGCTGTCCGAAATTGTAATTCCTTGTTACTCTTCCCTATCGAAGTGCTTTCAACTTCGCTCTTTCTCGTTGCTTTCTTTCTTTCAAATTGGTCAACCTCTCAGGGTTCGTGGTTTCACTCGTTTGTCAAAGAAGCAACTTAGTTTTACCTCTCCTCTTCCTCTTCCGTTTTCCCTCCGGTGCCATCCTAGATCTCGGGACGAGATCCTCTCGTAGTGGTGGAGTGTTGTAACGCCCCAAGACCGGAGCTTCAGATACCTTCCTTGGGTTCCGAGTTTCATCGGTGTTTTGTTTGGTTCGTTGCATTCATCATTGCATCATGTGCATTGCATCATGTCATCATGCAACCCATTTTAAAAACTCAACTAAATTAAATGGCATGGATCTCCGATTCCATTTAAATCGAGGGAAGAGTGACTTCTCTTTATAACATATCCTCCCGATAGTAGGGAGCTATATTCAATATTTCTTTAATTTTAAATTCACCATAACACACTTGCAAAAATCCTAATGCCTTTGTTATCACAACCCTTGGCCTCGAACTTAGTCCGTAGATTCTTTCGTCATTTTCCGGAGCTCCACCAAAAATCCGAATATTTTTGGACACTTCTATAACCAAGCCCTAGTTCAAACCCTTTTGAATTAAATTCAAACGAGTTTGAATTACATCTTTCAATCTTGCCTCTCCTATTTTTCGTGGACCGTGCACATTTTTACGAGTCCGTGAAAATTATTCACATGCCCAGATTCCACCCCTACCTTCTCTTTCTTTTCTCCCTCTTTTTCTGTTTTGTTTTAATATGGAAAAGAGTAAGAGAGGAATGAGAGAGAGGAGTTCAGCTTAGTCCAGCCGGCCCAGTCCCTAGGCCCAACTCCTGCGGCCTGACCTAGCCGGCCCAAGAGGCCTGCCCGATCTCCTCATTCCCCCTTCTCGCTAGCCTTTTCCTCGATCCCCTCCTCCCTGTCTCCCTTCTCGCGCCGCCAGAGAGAGAGGGACCGACAACGCCAGGGTGCCCGATCCCCCATCTCCTGATTTCTCGCTCTCTCCTTCCTCGCGCTTGCCTCCCCTTGCGCCGCTCTCTCCCCTCCATCCTCCTTCCGCCGCCACGCACACACACAGAGAGGAGCGAGAGCTCCTCACGCCCGCTCCTCGCGTGCCGCGCCCTCAAGCTCCCTGATCCGCCGCCCCTTCTATGGCCGCCACTCTGGTCAAGTTCCTCGCCGGATCGGGCGACCTCCGCCTTGAACCCGCCGTCTCCGTCCCATTTCGTGCCTTCTCCGTCCATGCCCTCCTCCACCAGCAGCGTCGCCGCCTCCGTCCGGTTCCTCTCATGTCGTCGCCCTGTTTTCCCCTACTTCGAATGAGGAGGCGCGCTGCCGCGCATTGAACCCTCCTCTGCCTCGCACGGAGTCCAGCTCCAGCAATGCCCATGGACCGTGGACCACGCCAAGACCAGCGTCAAACCTCTGCTTCGTCCTGTACCGCGCCCAGTACCACGACCATCACGTTTCGTTTCTTCACTGCCAAGGCCGAGAGAACGCCAAGTACCAGGATGACGACGACCCGTCAAATTCATCTACGCGCGTGTACCACTACGTCGGAGACCTTGGATGCACCAAGTTCCACTATCGCAAGTCGGACCCCGAACGATCGACGTCTCGTGGACCGTGTACAACTACCATCGTCCGAAGACGTTGGAGTCATCGAGCACCTCTCTGAAGACGAACGTGCACGACTACCGTCGCAAAACGAGACCGTCAAGACCCGACCGACAAGTACCCCGACGACCCTGAACATATACGGTCATGTACAACTACCATCTCCGAAGAACCGTGTCACGGGACCGCCAAGTTCGTCTTCCGTCGTCTCCGAGATCGTCAAGTACCACTATGAGATGTGCAACTACTTCCACGACGAAACAAGAACAACTACCGCCGTTGAAGGCCGTCAAGTGAACATCTACCGACGACGTGTACGACCTACTCTATGAACATGTACCACTACGCTGCCCTAACGTCTACGGAACATGTACCACGACCATCGTTGTAAACCCCATGGACATCAAGTGCCATGTCATGACCCCGAACATCTACGGACATGAACCACTACTTCCCTCGGCGTCCCGAGAACGTCTACTTCCCCTACATCGCATCGAACTCGAACCCCTCCGGTAACGCATGCTTCGAAGGTATAACCTCGAGGCGACGTCCGTGAACGTATGTTTGCGATGTTTGAGATGCTCGTGTTTTGCACCCTGTTCAAATTGTCACTCGTTTCCTTGTCGCCAACTCGTGGGACACCCGGAATCCGGGAGCGCCCCACCATCTTTTGCACGCATCTGCACACTTCTCCTTTGCATCAGTATCTCAATCGAGTTACCATAACCGGAACGTTGTCGTGGCACCGTTTTCGTTATCGTTGCCGTGGCACCCCTTTTGTTTCCGCCATGATGACAAATGCTTCATAATAATGCTCTTGTAAACTTCTAACAATAATTTCATAAACTTGTTCATGTCATCCGCATCATGATAACAACAATTAAAATGTTTAAATTGTTGTTGCACCAAATTGATAAATGCATATGGGAATTTACCGGATTCGTTATTTGTTATGTCCGGCCCCATTTAAATTGTTTAGATGGTGTAGTTTTGTTATGCTTCACCTCTTTCCATGTTAACCAACATTTAATATTGTTGAGAACTTAAACGGGAGAGAACTAAATAACTGTTGTGGTGTTCCGTCAATATGCAACTCGTTGCATATTGAGCTCCACTTAACTTGTAGTATTGCTTGAGCACTTTGCCATGCCATGCTTCATTAAACTGGACATGCATCTTAATTGTTTGTGCATCATGCCATGATTATGTTGTGGGTTGTTACTATGTTGTTTGCTTCTTTCTGGTGTTGCTTCTTCGGGTTAGTTCCGATAACTTCGCGTTTGTGAGGAACCGTTCGACTATGTCCGTTTGTCTTATTCATGGACTCGTTCTTCTTCCTTGCGGGATCTCAGGCAAGATGACCATACCCTCGAAATCACTTCTATCTTTGCTTGCTAGTTGATTGCTCTTTTGCTATGCCTATGTTGTGATACCTACCACTTGCTTATCATGCCTCCCATATTGTTAAGCCAAGCCTCTAACCAACCTTGTCCTAGCAAACCGTTGTTTGGCTATGTTACCGCTTTGCTCAGCCCATCTTATAGCGGTGTTAGTTGCAGGTGAAGATTGGAGCTTGTTCCATGTTGGAACATGGATATTTTGTTGGGATATCACAATATCTCTTATTTAATTAATGCATCTATATACTTGCTAAATGGTGGAAGGCTCGGCCTTATGCCTGGTGTTTTGTTCCGCTCTTGCCGCCCTAGTTTCCGTCATATCGGTGTTATGTTCCCGGATTTTGCGTTCCTTACGCGGTTGGGTTATAATGGGAACCCCTTGATAGTTCGCCTTGAATAAAACTCCTCCAGCAATGCCCAACATTGGTTA
>NC_057800.1:198072154-198080493 GCF_018294505.1 Triticum aestivum | reverse complement strand
CCACCTCGGGGAAACTCGAGGGCTGGTTTTAGTTGTACGGACTGCTCATCTGAGTGTGCCCTGAGAACGAGATATGTGCAGCTCCTATCGGGATTTGTTGGCACATTCGGGCGGTGTTGCTGGACTTGTTTTACCATTGTCGAGGATGTCTTGTAACCGGGAATCCGAGCCTGATCGGGTCTTCCCGCTAGAAGGAATATCCTTCATTGACCGTGAGAGCTTGTGATGGGCTAAGTTGGGACACCCCTGCAGGGATTTGAACTTTCGAATGTCGTGCCCGCGGTTATGGGAAGATGGGAATTTGTTTACGTCCGGTTGTAGAAAACCTAAAGTTGACCTTAATTAAAATACATCAACCGCGTGTGTAACCGTGATGATCTCTTCTCGGCGGTGCCCGGGAAGTAAACATGGTGTTGGAGTTATGCTTGACGTAGGTTCTTCTAGGATCATAGTTTCTCGATCATGCTTTGCCTTCTCGTCTCGCTCTCTTTTGCGTAAGTTAGCCACCCTATATGCTAGTCGCTTGCTGCAGCTCCACCTCATACCTTTACCTTACCCATAAGCTTACACTAGTAGAAAACAGGGCTATGGTCCAGGCCGGCTCAGCCCATTAGTCCCGGTTCAGTATAGAACCGGGACTAATGTGGGCATTGGTCCCGGTTCGTGAGCCCAGGGGGCCGGCCGGGCCACGTGGGCCATTGGTCCCGGTTCGTCTGGACCTTTTGGTCCCGGTTGGTGGCACCAGCCGTGACCATTGCCCCCCTTTAGTCCCGGTTGGTGCCACCAACCGGGACCAATGGGCTTCGCTTCCCGCCCTTTGGGCTGCCGAAAAGAGGCCATTGGTCTCGGTTCGTGGCACCAACCGGGACTAATGCCCACCTTTAGTCCCGGTTGCTGCCATGAACCGAGACTAAAGCCTCTTCTATATAAGGCCACACTTTGGAATTTTTCATTCTCATCTTGCAGTTGCCGCCCCTGACGCCGCCAGGCTGCCCCGACGCCGCCCGCCCCCATCGTCGCCGTCGCCCGCGCCCATCGTCGTCGTCGCCCGCGACACGCGCCGCCCCGGCCCGCCCCCGTCGCCGTCGCCCTTGAAGGAAATATGCCCTAGAGGCAATAATAAAGTTATTATTTATTTCCTTATATCATGATAAATGTTTATTATTCATGCTAGAATTGTATTAACCGGAAACATAATACATGTGTGAATACATAGACAAACAGAGTGTCACTAGTATGCCTCTACTTGACTAGCTCGTTAATCAAAGATGGTTATGTTTCCTGACCATGAACAATGAGTTGTTATTTGATTAACGAGGTCACATCATTAGTTAAATGATCTGATTGACATGACCCATTCCATTAGCTTAGCACCTGATCGTTTAGTATGTTGCTATTGCTTTCTTCATGACTTATACATGTTCCTATGACTATGAGATTATGCAACTCCCGTTTGCCGGAGGAACACTTTGGGTGCTACCAAACGTCACAACGTAAATGGGTGATTATAAAGGAGCATTACAGGTGTCTCCAAAGGTAGATGTTGGGTTGGCGTATTTCGAGATTAGGATTTGTCACTCCGATTGTCGGAGAGGTATCTCTGGGCCCTCTCGGTAATGCACATCACATAAGCCTTGCAAGCACTGCAACTAATATGTTAGTTGTGAGATGATGTATTACGGAACGAGTAAAGAGACTTGCCGGTAACGAGATTGAACTAGGTATTGGATACCGACGATCAAATCTCGGGCAAGTAACATACCGATGACAAAGGGAACAACGTATGTCGTTATGCGGTCTAACCGATAAAGATCTTCGTAGAATATGTAGGAGCCAATATGGGCATCCAGGTCCCGCTATTGGTTATTGACCGGAAACGTGTCTTGGTCATGTCTACATTGTTCTCGAACCCGTAGGGTCCGCACGCTTAAGGTTTCGATGACAGTTATATTATGAGTTTATGAGTTTTGATGTACCGAAGGAGTTCGGAGTCCCGGATGAGATCGGGGACATGACGAGGAGTCTCGAAATGGTCGAGACGTAAAGATCGATATATTGGACGACTATATTCGGAGTTCGGAAAGGTTCCGAGTGATTCGGGTATTTTCCGGAGTACCGGGGGGTTACGGGAATACGGGGAAGAGTATTGGGCCTTGATGGGCTTTAGTGGGAAGAGGAGAAAAAGGCTGCGCCCCCCCTCCCCTCTAGTCCGAATTGGACTAGGGAAAAGGGGGCCGGCCACCTCTCCTTCTCCTCCTATTCCTTCTCCCTTCCTCCCCTCTTGGTGGACTCCTACTAGGACTTGGAGTCCTAGTAGGACTCCCTATCCTGGCCGCACCTTTGCCTTGGCCGGCCTCCTCCTCCTCCATCCTTTATATACAGGGGCAGGGGCACCTCTAAACACACAAGTTGACACAAGTTGATCCACGTGATCGATTCCTTAGCCGTGTGCGGTGCCCCCTGCCACCATATTCCTCGATAATACTGTAGCGGAGTTTAGGCGAAGCCCTGCTGCTGTAGTTCATCAAGATCGTCACCACACCGTCGTGCTGACGGAACTCTTCCCCGACACTTTGCTGGATCGGAGTCCGGGGATCGTCATCGAGCTGAACGTGTGCTCGAACTCGGAGGTGCCGTAGTTTCGGTGCTTGATCGGTTGGATCGTGAAGACGTACGACTACTTCCTCTACGTCGTGTCATCGCTTCCGCAGTCGGTCTGCGTTGGGTACGTAGACAATACTCTCCCCCTCGTTGCTATGCATCACATGATCTTGCGTGTGCGTAGGAAATTTTTTGAAATTACTACGAAACCCAACAGTGGTATCAGAGCCTAGGTTATTTATGTTGATGTTATATGCACGAGTAGAACACAAGTGAGTTGTGGACGATACAAGTCATACTGCCTACCAGCATGTCATACTTTGGTTCGGCGGTATTGTTGGACGAGACGACCCGGACCAACCTTACGCGTACGCTTACGCGAGACCGGTTCCCTCGACGTGCTTTGCACAGAGATGGCTTGCGGGCGACTGCCTCTCCAACTTTAGTTGAACCAAGTATGGCTACGCCCGGTCCTTGCGAAGGTTAAAACGGAGTCTATTTGACAAACTATCGTTGTGGTTTTGATGCGTAGGTGAGATTGGTTCTTACTTAAGCCCGTAGCAGCCACGTAAAACATGCAACAACAAAGTAGAAGACGTCTAACTTGTTTTTGCAGGGCATGTTGTGATGTGATATGGTCAAGGCATGATGCTGAATTTTATTGTATGAGATGATCATGTTTTGTAACCAAGTTATCGGCAACTGGCAGGAGCCATATGGTTGTCGCTTTATTGTATGCAATGCAATCGCGATGTAATGCTTTACTTTATTACTAAACGGTAGTGATAGTCGTGGAAGCATAAGATTGGCGAGACGACAACGATGCTACGATGGAGATCAAGGTGTCGCGCCGGTGACGATGATGATCATGACGGTGCTTCGGAGATGGAGATCACAAGCACAAGATAATGATGGCCATATCATATCACTTATATTGATTGCATGTGATGTTTATCTTTTTATGCATCTTATCTTGCTTTGATTGACGGTAGCATTATAAGATGATCTCTCACTAAATTATCAAGAAGTGTTCTCCCTGAGTATGCACCGTTGCAAAAGTTCTTCGTGCTGAGACACCACGTGATGATCGGGTGTGATAGGCTCTACGTTCAAATACAACGGGTGCAAAACAGTTGCGCACGCAGAATACTCAGGTTAAACTTGACGAGCCTAGCATATGCAGATATGGCCTCGGAACACGGAGACCGAAAGGTCGAGCGTGAATCATATAGTAGATATGATCAACATAATGATGTTCACCGATGAAACTACTCCATCTCACGTGATGATCGGACATGGTTTAGTTGATTTGGATCGCGTGATCACTTAGAGGATTAGAGGGATGTCTATCTAAGTGGGAGTTCTTAAGTTATATAATTAAATTGAACTTAAATTTATCATGAACTTAGTCCTGGTAGTATTTTGCAAATCATGTTGTAGATCAATAGCTCGCGTTGTTGCTTCCCTGTGTTTATTTTGATATGTTCCTAGAGAAAATTGTGTTGAAAAATGTTAGTAGCAATGTTGCGGATTTGATCCGTGATCTGAGGTTAAATCCTCATTGCTGCACAGAAGAATTATGTCCTTAATGCACCGCTAGGTGACAGACCTATTGCAGGAGCAGATGCAGAAGTTATGAACGTCTGGCTAGCTCAATATGATGACTACTTGATAGTTTAGTGCACCATGCTTAACGGCTTAGAATCGGGACTTCAAAGACGTTTTGAACGTCATGGACCATATGAGATGTTCCAGGAATTGAAGTTAATATTTCAAGCAAATACCCGAGTTGAGAGATATGAAGTCTCCAACAAGTTCTATAGCTAAAAGATGGAGGAGAATCGCTCAACTAGTGAGCATGTGCTCAGATTGTCTGGGTACTTCAATCGCTTGAATCAAGTGGGAGTTAATCTTCCAGATAAGATAATGATTGACAGAATTCTCTAGTCACCATCACCAAGTTAGTAGAACTTCGTGATGAACTATAGTATGCAAGGGATGATGAAAATGATTCCCGAGCTCTTCGTGATGTTGAAATCAACGAAGGTAGAAATCAAGAAAGAGCATCAAGTGTTGATGGTTGACAAGATCACTAGTTTCAAGAAAAGGGCAAAGGGAAAGAAAGGGGAACTTCAAGTAGATTGACAAGCAAGTTGTCACTCCCACGAAGAAGCCCAAAGCTGAACCAAAGCCTGAAACTGAGTGCTTACACTGCAAAGGAAATGGTCACTGGAAGCGGAACTACCCTAAATATTTGGTGGATAAGAAGGATGGCAAAGTGAAAAAGGGTATATTTGATATACAGGTGTTTGATGTGTGCTTTACTAGTGTTTATAGCAACCCCTCGGTATTTGGTACTGGTTCAGTTGCTAAGAGTAGTAACTCGAAACGGGAGTTGCAGAATAAACAGAAACTAGTTAAGGGTGAAGTGATGATGTGTGTTGAAAGTAGTTTCAAGATTGATATGATCATCATCGCACACTCCCTATTTTTTCGGGATTAGTGTTGAACCTAAATAAATGTTATTTGGTGTTTGCGTTGAGCATGAATATGATTTGATCATGTTTATTGCAATACGGTTATTCATTTAAGTAAGAGAATAAACTGTTGTTCTATTTACATGAATAAAACCTTATATGGTTACACACCCAATGAAAATGGTTCATTGGATCTCGATCGTAGTGATACACATATTCATAATATTGATGCCAAAAGATGCAAAGTTAATAATGATAGTGCAACTTATTTGTGGCACTGCCGTTTGGGTCATATCGGT
Source organism: Triticum aestivum (assembly GCF_018294505.1). NCBI lineage: Eukaryota > Viridiplantae > Streptophyta > Magnoliopsida > Poales > Poaceae > Triticum > Triticum aestivum. Next base: position 198,075,116 of record NC_057800.1, on the reverse strand, counting down.
GTAAAGCGCATGAAGAAACTCCATAAAGATGGATTTTCGGAATCACTTGGTTGATGCTTGCGAACCGTGCCTTTTGGGCAAGATGACTAAAACTCCGTTCTTCGGAACAATGGAACGAGTTACTGACTTGTTGGAAATAATACATACCGATGTATGCGATCCAATGAGTGCTGTTGCTCGTGGCAAGCATCGTTGTTTTCTGACCTTCACAAGATGATTTGAGTAGATATGGGTATATCTACTTGATGAAACATAAGTCTGAAATAGTTGAAAGGTTCAAAGAATTTCAGAGTGAAGTGGAAAAATCATCGTAACAAGAAAATAAAGTTTCTGCGATCTGATCGCGGAGACAAATATTTGAGTTACGAGTTTGGTCTTCAATTAAAACAATGTGGAATAGTTTCACAGCTCACGCCACCTGGAACACCACATCGTTATGGTGTGTCCGAACGTCATAACCGCACTTTATTTGATATGGTGCGATCTATGATATCTCTTTACCACTATCGTTTTGGGGTTATGCATTAGAGACAGCTGCATTCACGTTTTAAAATAGGGCACCATCTAAATCCGTTGAGACGACACTGTATGAACTATGGTTTAGCAGTAAACCTAACCTGTTGTTTCTTAAAGTTTGGGGCTGCGATGCTTATGTGAAAAAGGTTTCATCCTGATAAGCTCGAACCCAAATCGGAGAAGTGCGTCTTCATACCCAAAGGAAATTGTTGGGTACACCTTCTATCACAGATCCGAAGGCAAGACATTTGTTGCTAAAATGGATCCTTTCCAGAGAAGGAGTTTCTCTCGAAAGAAGTGAGTGGGAGGAGAGTAGAACTTGATGAGGTAATTATACCTTCTCCCTTATTGAAAAGTAGTTCATCACAGAAATCAGTTCTAGTGATTCCTACACCAATAAGTGAGGAAGTTGATGATGATGATCATCAAACTTCAGATCAAGTTACTACCAAACCTCGTAGGTCTTCCAGAGTAAGATCCGCACCAGAGTGGTACGGTAATCATGTTCTGGAAGTCATGTTACTAGACCATGATGAACCTATGAACTATGAGGAAGCAATGATGAGCCCAGATTCCACGAAATGGCTTGAGGCCATGAAATCTGAGATATGATCCATGTATGAGAACAAAGTGTAGACTTTGATTAACTTGCCCGATGATCGGTGAGTCATTAAGAATAAATGGATCTTCAAGAGGAAGACGGACGTTGATAGTAGTGTTACTATCTACAAAGCTAGACTTGTCGAAAAAGGTTTTTGACAAAGTTCAAGGTGTTGAATACGATGAGATTTTCTTACTCGTATCGATGCTTAAAAGTCTGTCCGAATCATGTTAGCAATTGCCGCATTTTATGATTATGAAATTTGGCAGATGGATGTCAAAACTGCATTCCTGAATGGATTTCTGGAAGAAGAGTTGTATATGATGCAACCGGAAGGTTTTGTCGATCCAAAGGGAGCTAACAAAGTGTGCAAGCTCCAGCGATCTATTTATGGACTGGTGCAAGAATCTCGGAGTTGGAATATACGCTTTGATAAGTTGATCAAAGCATATAGTTATTGTACAGACTTACAGTGAAGCCTGTATTTACAAGAAAGTGAGTGGGAGCACTACAACATTTCTGATAAGTATATGTGAATGACATATTGTTGATCGGAAATAATGTAGAATTATTCTGCAAAGCATGAAAGGATACTTGAATAAAAGTTTTTCAAAGAAAGACCTTGGTGAAGCTGCTTACACATTGAGCATCAAGATCTATATAGATAGATGAAGACGCTTGATAAGATTTTTTCAATGAATACATACCTTGATAAATTTTTTATAGTTCAAAATGGAACAGTCAAAGAAGGAGTTCTTGCCTGTGTTGCAAGGTGTTAAGTTGAGTAAGACTCAAAGCCCGACCACGGCAGAAAATAGAAAGAGAATGAAAGTCATTCCCTATGCCTCAGTCATAGGTTCTATAAAGTATGCCATGCTGTATACCAGATCTATTGTATGCCATACCACTGAGTTTGGCAAGGGAGTACAATAGTGATCTAGGAGTAGATCACTGGAGAGCGGTCAAAATTGTCCTTAGTGGAATAAGGATATGTTTCTCGATTATGGAAAAAGGTTCGTCGTAAAAGGTTATGCCGATGCAAGTTTGACACTAATCTAGATGACTCTAAGTCTTGATCTAGATACATATTGAAAGTGGGAGCAATTAGCTAGAGTAGCTCCGTGCAGAGCATTGTAGACATAGAATTCGCAAAATACTTACGGATCTGCATATGACATACCCGTTGACTAAGATTCTCTCACAAGCAAAACATGATCACACCTTAGTACTCCTTGGGTGTTAATCACATAGCGATGTGAACTAGATTACTGAATCTAGTAAACCCTTTGGGTGTTGGTCACATAGCGATGTGAACTATGGGTGTTAATCACATGGTGATGTGAACGATTGCTGTTAAATCACATGGCGATGTGAACTAGATTATTGACTCTAGTGCAAGTGGGAGACTGAAGGAAATATGCCCTAGAGGCAATAATAAAGTTATTATTTATTTCCTTATATCATGATAAATGTTTATTATTCATGCTAGAATTGTATTAACCGGAAACATAATACATGTGTGAATACATAGACAAACAGAGTGTCACTAGTATGCCTCTACTTGACTAGCTCGTTAATCAAAGATGGTTATGTTTCCTGACCATGAACAATGAGTTGTTATTTGATTAACGAGGTCACATCATTAGTTGAATGATCTGATTGACATGACCCATTCCATTAGCTTAGCACCTGATCGTTTAGTATGTTGCTATTGCTTTCTTCATGACTTATACATGTTCCTATGACTATGAGATTATGCAACTCCCGTTTGCCGGAGGAACACTTTGGGTGCTACCAAACGTCACAACGTAAATGGGTGATTATAAAGGAGCATTACAGGTGTCT
>NC_057800.1:198064514-198070438 GCF_018294505.1 Triticum aestivum | reverse complement strand
GACGGTCGCCTAGGGGTCGAGGGTCGAGAGGGGGTCTAGGGTCGCCGAGAGGGGAGAGGAAGACGAGGAGAAACAAATAAGAAGAAGAAAAAAGAAGAAAAAGAAGAGGAGAAGAAGAAAGGAATAGAGGAGAAGAAGAGAAAAATAGAATATATATTCTATTTTCTCTTTTCTCCTCTATTCCTTTCTTCTTCTCCTCTTTTTTTTCTTCTTTTTTTTCTTCGACACGTGGGGGGGGGGGTCGAGAACGCCGGACATTCATGAGAGAGGCGAGGAAGAAGGGGAAGAAGAGGAGAGGAAGAAGAGGAAGTCTTCTCCTCTATTCTTTCTTCTCTTCTTTTTTCTTCTTCTTCTTCCTCTTTATTTTATCGGGAACGAGGGTCGTCGAGAGGGTCGCCGAGCGGTAGAGGAGAAACCCTAAATAGAAAGTATCATCGGTGTGAGATACATGTACCGTCGGTGTCAGACACTACATCCACATCCCACAAGTGGCGCGGGCTTCGACGCCCACGTCACTTGTGGGACGTGGATGTAGTGTCCGACACCGAAGGCCACATATATCTCACACCCACGATACTTGCTAGCTATTTAGGGTTTCCTCTACCGAAAAGAAGAGGAGAAATAAATAAGAAGAAGAAAAAAGAAGAAAAAGAAGAGGAGAAGAAGAAAGGAATAGTGGAGAAGAAGAGAAAATAGAATATTCTATTTTCTCTTCTTCTCCACTATTCCTTTCTTCTTCTCCTCTTTTTTTTCTTTTTCTTCTTCTTCTTCTTCTTCTTCTTCTTCTTCTTCTTCTTCTTCTTATTCTTATTAGCCGAAAGTAGAGAGAGGTTTCCTAGTGTCAAAGTATTGAAGAAATCCATGCCTTCATCATTAGCCGGAAGTAACCAGGGCATGTTGGTACGAAGTTCTGCAAAGTTGTTCTGGAATGGAGTCCTGGATAGAATAATCCACCTTTTGGTACGAATTCAGCAAAGGCCTTCCAAATAGCGATATTCGGAAGGCTCTTGCTGAACTTTGTACCAAAAGGCGGATTATCCTATCTGGGAGTCCGTTCCAGAACAACTTTGAAGAGCTTCGTACCATCATGCACATGTTACTTTCACCTAATGATGAAGACATGGTTTTGTTGAATCCTTTGACACTATGCAACCTCCCGACCCCTCGGCGATCCTCTCGAACATGAGAGGAAGAAGAGGATCGTCAAGCGGTCGAGGGTTCCAGGGTCGTCGAGGGGTCGAGGATCGCCGAGGGGTCGAGAGAGGTTTCCTAGTGTCAAAGTACTGAAGAAATCCATGCCTTCATCATTAGCCGGAAGTAACCAGGGCATGTTGGTACGAAGTTCTGCAAAGTTGTTTTGGAATGGAGTCCCGGATAGAATAATCCGCCTTTTGGTACCAATTCAGCAAAGGCCTTCCAAATAGTGATATTCAGAAGGCTCTTGCTGAACTTTGTACCAAAAAGCGAATTATCCTATCTGGGACTCCGTTCCAGAACAACTTTGAAGAGCTTTGTACCATCATGCACATGTTACTTTCGCCTAATGATGAAGACATGGTTTTGTTGAATCCCTTGACACTAGGCAACCTCCCGACCCCTCGGCGATCCTATCGAACATGAGAGGAAGAAGAGGATAAAAAAAGAAGTGGAAGAAGAAAAAAAAAGAGGAGAAGAAAGAATAGAGGAGATATTCTGTCATGTTTGAATAATAATTGCCATGTTGTAAATATTTGTAGAAACTATGGACACCGCCCTAGACGAAGTAACAAAAGAAGCGTTGTTGAGGGACATAATCGCAGAAGGAAGTGATGCCATCTCGTTGTTTCTCAACGAAACCAATGGTCTGGAAGGAGAGGGTGAACAAGCTGGCTACGGTGACCTAATGCCGGTGCAAGAAGAAGAACATGAGGACGGCTCCGGTGACCCAATGCCGGTGCAAGAAGGAGACCGTGATGACGGCTCCGGTGACCGAACCGAGTCCGGCCAGGTATATATATTAGTTAAGCCTATGCTGACTAGCTGATTGATGCATTCATTGTTTTGGTATGTACACATATTAATTAAGTCTTTGTTCTTTTTTCTAGCCCTCCGGATCGAGCACAACTTCGGTAAAGAGACGAGGCCCGAAGAAAAAGTTGAGCTCGGATGAAAAGTTTGAGATCATAGCAATCGCGCCCGACGGCCAACCTATTTAACCCCTCCGGACAAAGAGCGCATTTGTTGCTCAATGCGGGGTTCTGGTTAGGGACAAGATCCCGATAAGCATCCAGCAATGGTTTAAGCCGGCTATAGAAGACCCTGAGGTGTCTTATGTCAATGATATGCAGAAAAATAATCTTTGGACTGAGCTGAAGTCAAATTTCACCCTACCGCCTGAGGATAATCCAGAGAACCCAGTTAAAGAGAAATTAATCAAGTCTTTTGCTCTGAAGAGGATGGCAGAACTATTCAGGAGGTGGAAGAAAGAGCTGAATAAGTTTGTCGAAAATAACGAGACACCAGAATTCAAGGGCAGATATGAGAAGATCAGAGATCACTGGCCCGCATTTGTGGCCTACAAGACATCAGAAAAGAGTCAGAAGATGTCAGCGACAAACAAGCAAAATGCTGCGAAGAAGAAGCTTCACCATCGCACGGGGTCAGGTGGCTACCTCGTAGCCCGACCTAAGTGGTCCAAGACTGAGAATGATCTGGTTCATAAAGGGATTGAACCAGAGACAATTAACTGGCCAGACCGTTGCCGGACTTGGTTCTTCGGGGCTGGCGGAACACTGGACCCTATAACAGGGAAGTGCATTTGGACGAACGATCAAATGGACATACCAGTCAGTAAGCTTAAGCAGTATATCGAAGCAGCGCAGGAAGGGACGTTCTTTCCAGACAGAGAGAACGACGAGCTCACAATGGCCCTCGGTAATCCTGAGCACCCTGGACGGACACGAGGCACGCCAGGCTCCATTCTGTGGAAGGTTGGGTTTCCGGACGCTGGCGGTTACAAATCCCATGAGAGGAGGAAAAAAGTGCAGCAGACCCAAATGCAGGCGCTGAAAGCAAGGGTAGACGCGATAGAGGAACGAGAAGCAAATCATAGCAAACGTACTGCCGAAGCCTCCCCCGAAGCTACCCCGCCATCTCAGCGCAGAAGCAGCGTGGCTTCCACCGAGCTGCTTCAGCCGGAGCATGCCTTGACGGCTCCTGCCAGCTATCCCGTGGATGCTATAATGGAGTCTCAAAATTGCCACCTTATGACGTATTGGATGCATTTGAAGGTCAAGGCGGCTGTTGGCTCTGTTTTTCCTACTGAACCCGACGCAACTTTTCACTGCCGGCCGATTCCAGAAGGATATGCTAGGGTGATGGTGGATGAGATAACGGAGGGATTTGAGGACCTCCAGCTTGACCACCCTACCGGTGAAGGGGAGACTCGGCTGGGGTCTGCTCTAAAGACTCCATGCCTATGGCGGAAGGAGCTCATCAACCTTCCGAACTGGACGCCACCGCCTCCTCCTCCTCCGGCGAGTCAGGGCACTCCGCCTCCACCGCCTCCTCCTCCGGTGAGTGACGATCAGGGCCCTCGGCCGGCTCCTTCTCCGACGCGTGGCGGCACTCCGCCTCCTTCTCCGCTTGCGCCGACGCGCCCGAGCAGCCAGCCTCCTCCTTCTCCGCCTCGTCAGCAAGGGCGGAAGAGACCTGCCGCCGCTCCAGCTGCTCCGGCGCGTCGTAGTCCTTCTCCTCTGCCTCTTAAGCAAGTAAAGAAGACAACCGCTACGTCTGCTCGCTCGGCGTCTAGCAGTACAACCAGAGGCGGGAGGACATATAGATTCGGTCCTTCTCTGAAGACTCCAGAGAAGTTACCATACGAGAGGACCCAGGAGGAGAACGCCGAGATCGTGCGAGAAGAAGTGAAGAAATTCTTTGAAGGGGTGAAAGCAAAGAAACATCCACCTCCATAGGAGAAGGTAGATCGGGTGAAAGTGAAGCACACTCTGGCTGGCCTGACAAAACCACCGAAGTCTGATCCGCTGAAAGGAAACTATGACCGCATTATTGGAAAGGAATTTGCCGAAGCGGAGAGGTCGGGAAGTACTGTCAGTGATCAAAGGCTGAAAGAATGACGAGCTGGGAAACAAATTGCCCAGCTCGGCAAACAAGCGAAGCAATCGTGCCCCCTGCTCAAGGTGCCTAGCCACAACGTCGATAATGGTCCGAGGATGGTGCCCGGTTATAGCAATCTTGCAGATTACCTGCCCGACGAAGTACATTATGAACCCATGGAGGTGCAGATACAAAGATACGAGTACGGGAAGCCTCTCGTCAAAGATGAAAGATCTCTATCAACGATGATGCGAAGATTGCATGATTGGTACTTGAAAATCTGCAGAGACTCTGGGGGGAGGAGTACTTTGTATGCGAGAGTTAAACCGGAGCATGACCTCGTTGGAATTGATCTGTTGCCTGTTCCATTTGAGGAGTTCTTTCAGTTTTTCAATCAATTGGCCCTCGATAAAACAACGGTCGCCTGCTACTGTCTGTAAGTAGTACTACTTCTATCATTAAGTTTCTCTATATAGCTTAGCTCTTTCATTGCATGTATTTATAATCATCCTCACTATATTATGCAGATTGAAGATCACCGAATTGAAGAAAAGACAAGTCGGTGATATTGGGTTCATTAACACATATCTCATAGATGCAACTGAGGTTAAACTTCATGCCGCAGCTACCGAGGCCAACTTGCTACGATCGTTCGTAATAAATCAAAACAAAGATATAATGCTCTTTCCTTACAACTTCAGGTGAGTGTTACTATCTTGTGCGTATTCGGTTTCCCTTATATATTAGTCAAGGTTATAGTAATGTAATTGATGAGTTATGCATGTGTGTGCAGTTACCACTATATTCTCCTAGAGATTAAGCTTGAGCAGGGAGTAGTAACCGTCTTGGACTCTAAACGAAAAGATCCCAAGGAGTATGCGGACATGACTGAAATCCTCAAGAAGTAAGTTAAATCGATCATTATCCACCATATCAGCAACTTTGTTCATTTCCTGATATCAAGTAATTGTTTTCTTTGTCCGGCAGGGTTTGAAGAAAATTAACCAAAATAGTTTCGGGACTGCCAAAGGAGCTGGAATTTAGACACCCGAAAGTAAGTACTATAGTAGCATGTTCCGCGCATCTCCTAGTGATTCAAGCGCTAGTTTCATCAATACCATTTAGCATTCTTGCTTATCAGTTTGATTGACCTCTATTTCTTGTAAAGTGGTTGTGGCAGGAACAAGGGAATGATTTCTGTGGATACTACATCTGCGAGTCCATCCGCCACACGACCTGTGAGCGGGGCGGGTACTCTAACGAACAATATGAAGTATGTAAATAACAACATTCACAATTTTATTTTATTACCATCATTTGTGTTGAGTTTCATTCATTTATATATATATATATATATATATGTATTGACCCCCTTCTTCAAATTAGATGTTTCGGAAGCGGGATGAACTCCTAGCACCAGCTCGCATGCGAGCAATTCAAGAGGAATTGGCGGCATTCTTTCTTGACCACGTGATCCCTGAAGACGGAGAATTCCATGTGGACCCTAAGTCCGTATGATTATATTTGTAAGAGATAATTATTGTATATATGTAGCCGGTAGTGTCAGATAGATATACGAGAACTTGTTGTTCGACCAATCTCTCGGAGAAGGAGAGGTGGTCGATATCACTTCTCTCTGTATATATGCATATATGTTCATGACGATCTTCTATTTCCTTCGTTTGCTTACTAGCTAGCTAGCGTGTCTAGTCCTCTCTATATATGTATGTATAGTACGTAGCGTCGACCAAGCACGGACATAAGAGAGGACACTTCTCTCTATTAATTATAACTAGCTAACACAATATATGAAATACCTAAATTAACCC
>NC_057800.1:198040383-198064175 GCF_018294505.1 Triticum aestivum | reverse complement strand
CCACCAACTGGGACCAAAGGGTCTCCTGACTGGGCTCTGCGCACTGCCCACGTGGAGGGCCTTTAGTCCCGGTTCTGGATTGAACCGGGACTAAAGGGGGGAGGTATTAGTACCGACACTTTAGTCCCGGTTCCGGAACCGGGACTAAAGGCCCTTACGAACCGGGACTATAGGCCCTTTTTCTACCAGTGTTAAATAGTCTTGATCGCGAGGGTGCGAGATTGCTGAGTCCCCGTGGCTCATAGATACTTCCAAAACCAGCTTGCAGGTGCCGATGAGACCGTGCATATGACGCAACCAAGCTCAAGGAGAAGCTCGTTGAAGATCTTATACTTTGTGTTGTTTCGTTCTAGTTGATCAGTAGTGGAGCCCAGTTGGGGTCGATTAGGGGCCTTGTCGCATTTGGGGTTCTTCTTTTATTTTGGTTCCGTAGTCGGACCTTGATTGTATTTGGATGATGTAATGCTTTATTCATGTATTGTGTGAAGTGGTGATTGTAAGCCAACTATGTATCTTTTCCCTTATTGTATTACATGGGTTGTTTGTGAAGATTACCTCACTTGCGACATTGCTTTCAATGCGGTTACGCCTCTAAGTCGTGCTTCGACACGTGTGAGATATAGCCACATCGAGGGTGTTACAACAATCAAGCATGGCATAGGGTTTTACCTCTTCGAGAGGGCCCGAACCTGGGTAAACAATGTGTTCATCATCCCTTGTTACCCATCGACCCTAGATCCATAGCTCGGGACCCCCTACCCCAAGGTCTGCCGGTTTTGACACCGACATTGGTGCTTTCATTGAGAGTTCCTCTATGGAGTTGATCAAAGGATTGATGGCTCGCCTAATCGTTGGAGAAGGCATCGGATCTGGGGACTTCTTCGTCCCTGGTCAACTCTTCATGTTCAGCAGCATTGTCCTGCATGCCGACCCGAGTGGTCGCCTGGATCAGATCAACAACTTCGCCCCCGAACACCAAATTCGATTCGGCAACCTGGAATACATGGCGTACTCACGGAGCGATCTGGTCTTCTCCGGATTCATTACCCCTTCCCGCACCCACACAGGCCTCGTTGTGCCCAACCCGGAGTCTCCCTCCAGTCCGATCTACAGATCGGCCCCAGCAGCTTCGAGCCAGGAGAGCTCCGCTATGATAAACGAGGCACTGGACCAAATTTAGAAAATTACTATCCAGGAGGATCTCTCCCCCGCTCATGATCGTCAACCCGTCAAGGCATACTACAGGGAATTTCGTGTCCCAACCCACCACCCACTTGGTAGCCACTATCGATGATTTAAATGATATGCTAGACTATAATTTGGAGAATACCGAATACATGGACGAGGGGGACGGAGCCACGGCCAGTGCCGATGTTGCCCACCTGTTACCGGCCGCTGGTCGACCACTTCCACCTACGACATATACATGGTAGACACCCCCAAGGACGGCAATGACACCCCCAATCAGGACAGAGGCAAGCCCAGAGATGAGCCGCCAAAACATCGGAACATCGAAGCCATGCAAGCAACATGGACTCTGCGAAGAACGGCACCGTAAATAATACAGATGACCTCGCCGAAGACGAAGCCCTCGAACATCATCAGGATGACCTCGCATGGCAGGAGGACCCGCTCAATTCAGAAAACCCCGACGACTCCGAGGATAGCAAGTACCTCCCACTCTCTGAAGAGGAGGCCAGTCTTGGGGAGGACGATTTCATCATCCCCGGAGACCCTCTGAAGCAAGAACGGTTCAAGTGGAGGCTTTTAGCCACCACCCGCAGCCTAAAGAAGCATAAATGGAAAATCAAGGCCGAACAAGACACCCTCAATGACCGATGGACTAAAGTCCTAGTTGCAGAAGAGGGGTAGGGCCGCGACCAGCCAACTAGGAGTTATCCCAAGCGAAGGCTATTGTCCCAGTTCGATGACGAGGTTGCAGAGCCAACATGCCCGATATACACAAATGCCGAACAGCCAGACCGCCCCCCTAGAGGACGGGATAGGGAAGCTGATAAGGCCGAACACCGAGCCGCCCCACCTCGCCCTCATGACAAGGATCAAGTGCGGCCCACTTATGAGTACGACCTCCACCATGACCTAGATGCTCGTGGAGGCCGTACCAGGTCCATCTATGGACCCAGAGAGAACCTGCCCGCATACTGGGAAGGATAATACGATCGGTTAAACCAAAATGATAGAGTCCGAGAGCAGCAACAGATTAGGAGGGTCGAAGACCTCCAACGCGACGTAGCCTGAGTTCGGGGCGCTGTACACCCCTTGTGCTTCACAGTGAGGGTAATGCAGCAGCAATTCCCAGAAGGCTTCAAGCCTGTGAACATCGAATCATACGACAGAACCACAGATCCAGCCGTATGGATAGAGGATTTCCTCCTCCACATCCACATGGCGCGAGAGATGACCTCCATGCCATCAAATATCTGCTTCTAAAGCACAAAGGCTCGGCTCGACACTGGTTGAACAACCTCCCCAAAGAATCTATGGGTTGCTGGGAAGAGCTTGAGGACGCTTTTTGAGCAAACTTTCAGGGCACCTCTGTCTGGCCTCCGGATGCTGATGACCTAAATCACATCATGCAACAACTCGGAGAATCTGCCCGACAGTTTTGGAACCGATTCCTGACCAAGAAAAATCAGATCATTGGCTATCCGGATGCCGAAGCCTTGGCTACCTTTAAGTATAGTGTGAAGGACAAATGGCTTGTATGGTAGCTCGGCCAGGACAAACCAAGAACAATGGCAGCCCTTACTTCTCTCATGACCCGCTTTTGCGCGGGCGAAGACAGTTGGCTTGCTCGCAAGAACACCAACCCAGACACACCCGGTACCTTCGAGGTTCGGGACGTAAATGGAAAGCCCCGACACAACAAGAATAAACGTCACCACAATGATGGCAAAGGTGAGGATACGGCAGTAAATGCCAGATTCCAAAACAAGAAGTCCAGAACCCGAAAGAAAGCAACTAAAGGCAACGGGGATGGCCTGTCTAGAATGGACACAATTCTGGAAAGGCCTTGCTAGATCCACGACATATCAGAGAAGCCCGCCAATCACTCCAACCGAAATTGTTGGGTGATCAAATAGGCCGGCAAACTCACAGCCAAAGACTCGGGCAAAAGCCCACGAAGCAAGGACGATGACGAGCCCTGCCGGCCGAATAGTGGAGGCCAGAAACCCTTCCCTTCTGAGGTCAAGACGGTAAACATGATCTATGCAACCCACATACCAAAGAAGAAGAGGAAGCGAGCGCTATAGGGCGTATACTCCGTCGAGCCAGTAGCACCAAAATTCAATCTATGGTCAGCTTGCCCAATCACGTTCGATCGCAAGGATCATCTCACCAGCATATGCCATGGAGGATCTGCAGCCCTAGTGCTAGACCCCATCATCGATGGATTCCACCAAAATAGAGTCCTAATGGACGGAGGGGCCAGCCTCAACCTGATATACAAGGATATAGTGAGGAAAATGGGGATCAACCCATCAAGGATTAAACCCGGTAACACCACCTTCAAGGGGGTCATTCCGGGGGTGGAGGCCCGCTGCATGGGCACCATGACGCTCGAAGTAGTGTTCGTATCTCTCAATAATTTCTGAGACAAGGACTTGATCTTCGACATTGAACCATTTCGCAATGGCTATCACGCCCTCCTCGGCCGAACAACATTTTCCAAATTCAATGCCATTCCGCATTACGCGTACCTCAAGTTGAAGATGCCTAGTCCTTCGGTCATCATAACTATCAACGGCAACATAGAACGCTCACTTCGAACCGAACAGCACACTGCAGTCCTAGTGGCCAAAGACCTGATACTTCTCCAACGTATCTACTTTTTCTCACGCTTTTTCCTCTTGTTTTGTACTCTAATTTGCATGATTTGAATGAAACTAACCCCGGACTGACGTTGTTTTCAGCAGAACTACCATGGTGTTGTTTTTGTGCAGAAATAAAAGTTCTCGGAATGGAACGAAACTTTGTGAGGATTTTTATATAACAAAAGAGAATTTCTGGAGCCAAGATCCACCGAAGAGGGGCCCCTTGGTGGACACAACCTACCAGGGAGAGCCCCCCCTCTCCTGGCGCGCCCAGGTGGGTTGTCCCCACCTGGTGGCCCCGCAGACCTCAACCTTGACACTATAAATTCCTATTTTCAAAGAAAAAAATCGGAGAGAAAGAATTATCACGATCCACGAGACGGAGCCGCCGCCAAGCCCTGTTCTTCCTCAGGAGGGCAGATCTAGAGTCCGTTTGGGGCTCCGGAGAGGGGGATATTTGTTCTTCATCATCACCAACCCTTCTCCATTGCCAATTCCATGATGCTCCCCACCCGGAGTGAGTAATTCCTTTGTAGGATCGCTGGTCGGTGAGTAGTTGGATGAGATTCATCATGTAATCGAGTTAGTTTTGTTAGGGCCCGATCCCTAGTATCCACTATGTTCTTAGATTGATGTTGCTATGACTTTGGTATGCTTAATGCTTGTCACTTTGGGCCCAGGTGCCATGAACTCAAATCTGAACCGTTTATGAATTCATCATTATATCCATGTTTTAGATCTGATCTTGCAAGTTATAGTCACCTACTACGTGTTATGATCCGACAACCCCAGAGTGACAACAACCGGGCCCACTCTCGGTGATGACCATAGTTTGAGGAGTTCATGTATTCACTATGTGTTAATGCTTTGTTCCGGTTATCTATTAAAAGGAGGCCTTAATATCCCTTAGTTTCCAATATGGACCCCACTACCACGGGAGGGTAGGACAAAAGTGGTCATGCACGTTCTTTTAATAAAGCACGTATGAGTATTTATGGAATACATGCCTACATTATATCGATGAACTTGAGCTAGGGCCGTATCGCCCTTGGTTATAACTGTTACATGATGAATATCATCCAACAAGTCACCGATCCAATCCCTACGAATTTATTTATATTGATCTTGCTAAGTTACCACTACTATCATCACTGTTACACTTGCTACAAAATTACTGCTATCACTGTTACAGTTACTATTGCTGCTTTCAATACTATCAAAACTATCAAACTACTTTGCTACTGATCACTTTGCTGGAGATAATTAATCTCCAGGTGTGGTTGAATTGACAACTTAGCTTCTAATACCTTAAAATATTCTTTGGCTCCCCTTGTGTTGAATCTAGAAATTTAGGTTAAATACTTTACCCTCGAAAACTGTTGCGATCCCCTATACTTGTGGGTTATAAAGACCTTTTTCTGGCGCCGTTGCCCGGGAGCATAGCTATATTTGTTGAGTCACTTGGGATTATTATCATATTATCACTATGAAGAATCTAAAGGATCCAAAGACTAAGATTTATCCCTCAAAGATGAGGGGGGGTAAGGAACTGCCATTCAGTTTTGCTTTAGATTCACCTTCTGTTATGAGTGAACATGCAACAGTACCACCACATGCTATCAATTCTGATATGTCGCAAGATATTGATGATGCTACTTCTACTATGAATGATGCTTATGATGATGCTAGTACCTTGCTTGCTAATGATGATGTGCCACTTGGTGAATTTCTTAATGAACAAATTGCTAGAGTTATACAACATGATGTTGTTGAATCTGATGATGAGCTTGAAATTGAAACTCCCGAAACACCTGCTAGAACTAGCCTTCCTAGATATGGATTGCCTAAGGTACCAGAAGGTTATGTTATGAGTGAAGAAACAACTAGAGATATTCTTGCTTGTAATGATAGAGATTATCTAGAGAAATTACTACACAAGTATAAAGAAAAATCTCTGAATGCTAGAATGAAATGTGAGCCTAAGTTTGCTACTTCACCTATATTTATTGATGATAAGGATTATGAATTCTCTGTTGACCCAGAGTTAATTACTTTGGTTGAATCTGATCCTTTCCATGGTTATGAAACTAAAACTATTGTGGCACATCTAACTAAGTTGAATGACATAGCCACTCCTTTTACTCATGATAAGAAGACTCGCTATTACTTTATTCTCAAATTATTTCCTTTCTCATTAGAGGGTGATGCTAAAGCTTGGTACAATACTCTTGCTCATGGTTGTGTGCGTAGTCCCCAGGATATGATTTATTACTTCTCCGAAAAATATTTTCCTGCTCATAAGAAACAAGCTGCCTTACAGGAAATATTTAATTTTGTTCAAACTAAATATGAGAGTCTCCCACAAGCTTGGGGGAGGCTTTGCCAATTACTTAATGCTTTGCCTGATCATCCTCTTAAGAAAAATTAAAATACTTGATATCTTCTATAATGGACTAACCGATGCTTCTAGGGACTTCCTAGATAGTTGTGCTGGTTGTGTTTTCAGGGAACGAACTGTTGGACAAGCTGAAGAATTATTGAATAACATATTGAAAAATCATGATGATTGGACTATTCTTGAACCACCGCCTAAACCCACTCCGAATAAGAGGGGTATATTATATCTCAGTCCTGAAGATATGCAAGAGGCAAACAAATCTATGAAGGAAAAGGTATTAAAGGTGAGCATGTTAAAATTTTACCTCCTATTGAAAAAATACATGGGCTGAATACATCACCACTTCCTAAGGTGGTAGAGGTAAATTCTTTAATGTAGTTCAATGATAATGACAATCCTTGCAATATGCATCCTAGCCAATGCCTTTATGAGTTTGAAAACTATATTAGAAAACAAGATCACTTCAATGCAAATGTTATGAAACAATTGAAATATAATTCTGATATGATTGCTTGCTTGAGTGACTTGTTATTTAGAATCTCAAATGATGTTAGACGTGTTGGAAAACATGCTTCTATGGTTCAAACTCAATTAGAACAAGTTGCTAGATCTCAAAGAGAATTGCTTGATGAAATGAATCATAATATACATGACTTTGCTGTTAGAGTTGCAACTAGAGGAGGTAAAATGACTCAGGAACCACTTTATCCCAAGGGACACCCTAAAAGAATTGAACAAGATTCACAAAGAGTTAACCCCGTTGCACCTAGTCCTTCTAGAAAGAAAAATAAGAAGAAAAATGATAGGACTTTGCATACTTCTAGTGAACCTAAATAGAAAAACCTCCTGATAATGATAATGAAACTTCTATCTCAGATGCTAAAACTCAATCTGGTAATGAAAACTGACCTAGTGATAATGAAAAAGATAATGATGAGGTTCATGAAGATATTCAAACAAATAATGAAAAAGAACTAGATAATGATGTTGAATAGAACCACCTATTGATCTTGGTAGCCCACAACCTAAGAATAAAAGGTATGATAAAAGAGACTTCATTGCTAGAAAACACGATAAAGAAAGAGAACCATGGGTTCAAAAACCTATGCCTTTCCCACCCAAGTCAACTAAAAAGAAAGATGATGAAGAATTTAAATGCTTTGCTGAAATGTTGAGGCCAGTCTTTTTGCGTACTCGCTTGACTGGTATCTTGAAGATGCCCCCTTATGCAAAGTATAGGAAAGCCATCATCACTAATAAGAGAAAAATACCGGAAGCTGAAATCTCCACTATGCTTGCTAATTATACTTTCAAATATGGAGTACCTAAAAGACTTGGAGATCCGGGAATACCAACTATACCTTGCTCTATCAAAAAGAATTATGCGAAAGCTGCTTTGTGTGATTTAGGAGCTGGAGTTAGTGTTATGCCTTTCTCTTTATATAAAAGACTTAACTTGAATAAACTCACACCTACTGAAATATCTTTGCAAGTGGCTGATAAACAACTGCCATACCTATCGGTATCTGTGAGGATGTGCCCGTTGTTGTTGCTAATGTTACTATTTTGACTGACTTTGTTTTACTTGAGTTGCCCGAGGACGACAACATGTCGATTATCCTTGGTAGACCCTTCTTGAATACTGCAGGGGCTGTTATCAGTTGCAATAAAAGCAAGGTCACTTTTCATATCAATGGTAATGAGCATATGGTGCACTTTCCGAAGAAACAATTCCAAGTGAATGGTATTAATGTTATTGAAAAACCTCAGACAATCACTATTGGAAGTTTTCAAATACCTTTACCTACTATCAAAAATAAATATGAAATGCTTATTGTTCGGGAAATGCATATCCCCATTGCGGTAACTTAGTGATTGACGAAAGTTCTTCGGTTTCATGCTAATCGAAAGTGGTTGTTAATAAGACTTGATCAACCTTATTAATGAATCATTTTTGAGCGGTATGAAGTTGATGAACTTAGTAAGCACTACCTTCTGTCCCTACCTTTTGTTTTCTGTTTTTATTAGCTAAATAAAATAAAATGACATGTTTTGTCTATTTTCTGAATTTCCAATACAATAAAAAATGACCCAAAAATAAAAGTTCTCAGAATGCCCGGAAAGTTTTACATGATTTTTTTATGAATATTTCTGAATTTCTGGTGCAAATAATATTAGAGGGAGGTGCACCAGGTGGGAACAACCCACCTGGTCGCGCCAGGACCCCCAGGTGCGCCCTGGTGGGTTGTGGTCCCCACGTGGGCCCCCTCACTTATCTCTTTAGCCCACATCATCGCTTACCTCGAGAAAAAAATCCCCCTTGCTCTCTCTCCCGTGTTCTTGAGCTCAAACCTGAGGATTTCGATCTCTTTGCTCAAAGCTCCATTTCTGAAACTGTTTCGGGGGATTGTTGCTTGGTATGTGACTCCACCATTTGTCCAATTAGTTTTTGTTTTAGTGGTTTATACTTTGAATAATTAGCTACTCTTGGTGCTGATGTAGATGTGCTTGCATGTTGAATTCTTAGTGTTCTAAGTAGTTTGAATGCTTTCTATGGCTTCTATGTATCCCTATGAGTAGTTGCTATCAATTTTGTGAAGTTTTGTTGAGAAAATTTTGTGAACTAAAAATTCAGATTTTGTTCATAGGAAAATTGTACGTGACATGAATATCTTCAGGAAGTTTGGCTCTAAGAAGAACTCCAAGGGTGTTATTGGGGAGTCTTCTGACAGTGATCTCCACCCTCGGAGGTTGGCGGAGGTACAGCCGTGCGAATGGCCCTCGTTTCTTCAAGAGGCTAGAATTCATGAGGAGTTCATGAAATATATTGCTAATGCCGGCCTCACCGACTTCATCGCAGATGAGTGTGACCAGCACCAAATCCTCACGAGCATCTTTGTTCAAAGCTTTACTTTCTTGCCTAGAAATAATCCTCCTGAAGTGAGCTTTGATTTATATGCTGAAAACCGTCAGATACCACTTACCGAGTTTTGTGACATATGCATGATCCCGTCTGATGTGAGCTTGGCTGAGCCTAGGCCGGTAGAGTTTGAGGCCTTTTATCGCACTTTGACAATGGGTGATGAGAGAGGAGTGTCAACCATCACTGCTGCTGGCTTACATTTTCCTGTTGTTCGTTACTTTGAACTTTTTATTACCAAATGCTTGCTTGCTAGGGAGAAGGTGGGAGCACTTAGTTCACTAGACCATGTTGTTTTACGTCGTGCACTGGAGGGCGACAACACGCATAGCTTGGGAGCTATCATGGCTCGTCGCCTGCATCTTAATAAATCTCAGGGTAAAATACATGGTGAGATTTTAGCCACTCATTTGGCAGCTCATTTTGAGGTTGCGATACGCCCTCATGATTACCCTCTGACTAAGGTTTACCTAGACCATGCAACCATGGATCACCATCACTTTCTTGCGCATGATCGTACTGACATTGCCATTCCTTACAACCTGGTTTATAGCGTTAAAACTCGTGATGTTATTCCATTGCCTGCGCCTGCTTTGTTTGATTCTGCTGCCAGGGGCGGATACCAGATTATGCCTGCAGACATCATCGCCTACTGGAACGCTCACGCTGCTGCAGATGCTGCGGAGGAGCCTTAGCAGTGGGATGATGATACGTCTCCAACGTATCTATAATTCTTGATTGCTCCATGCTATATTATCTACTGATTTGGGAAATATTGGGCTTTATTATCCACTTTTATATTATTTTTGGGACTAACCTATTAACTGGAGGCCCAGCCCAGATTTGCTGTTTTATGCCTATTTCAGTGTTTCGAAGAAAACGAATATCAAACGGAGTCGAAACGGAACGAAATCAACTGGAGAAGTTATTTTTGGAAGGAAAGCTACCGGATGGACTTGGACCCAACGTCACGAGAAAAGGGAGGTGCTCGCGAGGGTGGGGGCGCCCCCCCTAGGGCGCGCCCCTACCTCGTGGGGACCCCGAAGCTCCACCGACGTACTTCCTGCACCCATATATACTCACGTACCCTAAAACTTCCAGAACAGAGATTAGATCAGGAGTTCCGCCGCCGCAAGCCTCTATAGCCACCAAAAACCAATCGGGACCCTGTTCCGGCACCCTGCCGGAGGGCGGGGGGGGGGGATCCCTCACCGGTGGCCATCTTCATCATCCCGGTGCTCTCCATGACGAGGAGGGAGTAGTTCACCCTCGGGGCTGAGGCTATGTACCAGTAGCTATGTGTTTGATCTCTCTCTCTATCGTGTTCTTGATTTGGCATGATCTTGATGTATCGCGAGCTTTGCTATTATAGTTGGATCTTATGTTGCTTCTCCCCCTCTACTCTCTTGTAACGGATTGAGTTTTCCCTTTTGAAAGCACAAGTGCTCCCTAGGTGGTTTTGATAATTGATTACAACATATCTCTTGTTGGACTAACATTTCGATCTAGCATGTTTCAGATAAGTTCAACAATAGAGTGGCATGGACTAAAGGTTGTGGGAACTCCTTCAAAATGCTAAGGACAAAGGATTGGCTCAAGCTCAAAAGCTCAAGACTCTTCATTTTATATTTTAGTGATCCAAGATCACATTGAGTCTTTAGGAAAAGCCAATACTATCAAGGATGGATGAGGTGTTGCTTAATGAGCCTCTTGCTTCATGTGCTTAGTGATATGCTCCAAAACCCTCAGCTACTTTCCCACTTACACATATGACCTAAACCCTAAGCCAAACTCGATCCTACCGATTCTTCCTATCCGGCGCCACCGAGTTTCACTTGTCATAAGCCACTGCCAAACCCTAGCAATTCGGTTCTACCGATAGGGATCTCGGTCTCACCGAGATGGGATTGCAAACTCTCTGTTTCCCTTTCGTAACTTTTCGTTCTCACCGAAAGAGCGAATAGGTCCCACCGAGATTGCAATGTAAATTCAGTGTTTCCCCTTTGTAACTTTTTGGTCTCACCGAAAGAGCAAATCGGTCCCACCGAGTTTGCCTGACCAACTCTCTGGTTAGCCAATTACCAAATTCGGTCTCACCGAGTTTGTGTAATCGGTCTCACTGAGATTACGTTATGACCAAACCCTAACCATATCGGTCCCACCGAATTGCATGTCAGTCCCACCGAAAATCTCTAACGGTCACTAGGTTTACATTTTCGGTCCGACCGAGTTTGTTGACTCGGTCCCACCGAGATTGGAAAACTGTGTGTAACGGTTGGATTTTGTGTGGAAGCTATATATACCCCTCCACCTCCTCTTCATTCGGAGAGAGAGCCATCAGAACCCATACACCATTCCAACTCATATGTTCTGAGAGAGAACCACCTACTCATGAGTTGAGACCAAGATATTCCATTCCTACCATATGAATCTTGATCTCTAGCCTCTCCAAGTTGCTTTCCACTCAAATCTTCTTTCCACAAAATCCAAATCCTATGAGAGAGAGTTGAGTGTTGGGGAGACTATCATTTGAAGCACAAGAGCAAGGAGTTCATTACCTACACACCATTTGTTACTTCTTGGAGAGTGGTGTCTCCTAGATTGGCTAGGTGTCACTTGGGAGCCTCCGACAAGATTGTGGAGTTGAACCTATGAGTTTGTAAGGGCAAGGAGATCGCCTACTTCGTGAAGATCTACCGCTAGTGAGGCAAGTCCTGTGTGGGCGATGGCCATGGTGGGATAGACAAGGTTGCTTCTTCGTGGACCCTTTGTGGGTGGTTGCTTCTTCGTGGACCCTTCGTGGGTGGAGCCCTGTGTGGACTCGCGCAACCGTTACCCTTTGTGGGTGGAGCCCTCCGTGGCATCTCGCAACCGTTACCCTTTGTGGGTTGAAGTCTCCATCAACATGGATGTAGGATAGCACCACCTATCCGAACCACGGGAAAAACATCCGTGTCTCCAATAGCGTTTGAATTCTCCAAACCCTTCCCTTTACATTCTTGCAAGTTGCATGCTTTACATTCCGCTGCTCATATACTCTTTGCATGCTTGCTTGATATGTATTGTGTGTGTTGAAATTGTGCCTAAACTCCACTTAAACCGAAAAAGCTTAAAAATTGCAACTTTAGCATTAAGTGTCTAATCACCCCCCTCTAGACACATCTACTTCTAGATCCTACAAGTGGTATCAGAGCTTTGTTCTCCATTGCCTTGGTTTAATCACCATTGGAGGAAGATGGATGTGTCTACATTAGGGAGTCTTAGACATAGAGTGCCTATTCTTGATGGAGAGTATTTTCATGAGTGGAAAAATGAGATGCTTGTAATCTTCAATCAATATCATTTGAACAAGTATATTGCTAGCCCTTGTGCATCTCATATTGATCCTTTGCATCCTACCCTAAATGAAGATATTGACATGATTCGCAATCTTAGAACTATTGAGCTCATCATTAGAGGATTGCCCAAAAATTTGATTTCTAGTTTGCCTACTCAAAATTGTGCCTATACTATATGGAAATTTCTTGAGGAACGATTTCCCGATCATTCCTTGAAAACTTTGGATGAAATTCTCCATAAATCTATTGCCCTGAGTAAGATGAACTCTAGTGATCCTAGTTTTGGTAATTGTCTATTTGAATTTACCAATCTTAAGCATGCTAAAGGAGATGTTGGAATCATTAATGATATCATATTCAAAGCTATAAGAATTCACAAAAGTGACCACTTTGATGATCATTTATCTAATGAATTAACCTCTCTAGGAAATGATGAGTCACAAGATGATAGTGACTTCGATCTTGATGATGCAATGAGACATTTTGGTCTTATGGCAAATCTTCGGGGATATGAATCAGGAGGAAAGGAATGGGTTCTTGATAGTGGATGTACTGATCACATGACCGGAGATGAAGAGATGTTTTGTGAGCTTGCTGAAAATGATGGCCCTCGAAAATATGTCACCTTTGGTGATAATTCAAAGGGTAAAGTGGTTGGCCTTGGTAAGGTGGCCATCTCACATGATAGTTCCATTCAAAATGTCATGCTCGTTGAATCTCTTGGCTACAACTTACTTTCAGTATCTAGACTTGCTGATTTCGGTTTGAATGTCCTATTTACTGAGGTAGATTGCCAAGTATTTCGTCGAGACAATCATAAAATGGTCTTTACGGGTATGCGTAGAGGTGATCTTTACATTGTCGATTTATCTAAAAAGGCACAACCTAAAACTTGCTTTGTTGCTAAATCCTCAAAAGGTTGGTTGTGGCATAGACGACTAGGTCACGTTGGCATGAGAAACCTTGACAAGCTTATTAAAGGAAATCATATCCTTGGAGTCAACGCTGTCATATTTGATAAGGATAGACTTTGCAGTGCTTGTCAAGCAGGTAAACAGGTTGGAGGAAGACATCCCGTGAAGAACATCATGACCACAAGGAGGCCACTCGAGCTACTTCACATGGATCTTTTTGGTCCCAACGCCTACAAGAGTATCGGTGGAAATTCTTTTGGTCTAGTTATAGTTGATGATTTTTCAAGATTTACGTGGGTGTTCTTTCTTAATGACAAGTCGCAGGTCCAAAAGATCTTCAGAAACTTCGCTAGGAAGGCCCAAAATCAGTTTGATGTGAAGATCAAGAAGGTTCGGAGTGACAATGGAACGGAGTTCAAGAACGCAAATGTGGACACCTTTCTTGACGAAGAAGGGATTTCACACGAGTTCTCGGCTACGTACACACCTCAACAAAATGGAGTTGTTGAGAGGAAGAACCGGACGCTCATCAAAATGGCAAGAACGATGCTTGATGAATACAAGACGCCAAAGCACTTTTGGGCAGAAGCGGTTGAGACAGCTTGTCATGCAACAAATTGCTTATATCTTCACAAGCTACTCGGCAAGACGGCATATGAGCTTCTCACCGGTAACAAACCCCAAGTTGGATACTTTCGAGTATTCGGCTCAAAGTGCTACATTCTTGATAAGCATCATCGTTCAAAGTTTGCTCCTAAATCTCCTGAAGGTTTTCTACTTGGTTATGGCTCAAACTCTCACACTTACCGTGTCTACAACAATTTCACCCGAAAGGTTGAAGAGATGGTAGATGTGAAGTTTGATGAATCTAATGGCTCGCAAGTAGAGCAATTGCCAATTGATGTAGGAGACAAAGACCCTTCAGAAGCAATTCAAGACTTGTCCATTGGCAAAATTCGTCCAACGGAGGTGAAGGAGAGTACTTCATCCGTCCAAGTGGAAGCTTCTACTTCACGACAAGGTGAACCAAGAATCGACATGGAAGCATCCACAAGTGGGACACACCAAGATGAAGAAAACGAGGAAATACGTCAAGACGAACATCAACAACCTCCTTCTCCACCACGACAAGAGAACGACGACGTCAACAATGAAGAAGGCCAAGAAGAAGAACAAGATGAAGAAGATGTTCAACAAAGACCCAAGCAAAATCTCTCACGGGTTCGAGCAAGAATTGCCAAAGATCATCCCGTCGAGCAAATCCTCAATGATATACAAACCGGGAGAATCACTCGCTCAAAAACTCGTTTAGCTCACTTTTGTGAAAACTATTCATTCATCTCTAGCATTGAACCTATGGAGGTTGAAGAAGCATTGGAAGATCCGGATTGGATAAACGCTATGCATGAAGAGCTACATAATTTTGAGAGAAACCCAGTTTGGACATTGGTCGAGAAGCCCGACAACAACCACAACATCATTGGTACCAAATGGGTGTTTCGCAACAAGCAAGATGAAGATGGACAAGTGGTTCGCAACAAAGCACGTCTCGTCGCCCAAGGGTACACACAAGTCGAAGGTATGGACTATGGTGAGACGTATGCTTCCGTTGCTAGACTTGAGTCCATTCGCATCTTATTTGCCTATGCTAATCACCATAATATCACCTTGTACCAAATGGACATTACAAGTGCTTTTCTAAATGGTGAAATAGAGGAGGAAGTTTATGTCAAACAACCTCCTAGCTTTATCAACCCTAAGAAACCAAATCATGTTTACAAACTTCACAAAGCTCTTTATGGTCTTAAACAAGCTCCTAGAGCATGGTATAAATGCTTGACCAAGTTCCTTACTACAAGTGGTTTTGAAATTGGTAAAATTGATTCTACTCTTTTTACTAAAAGGGTTAATGGAGAACTATTTGTATGCCAAATTTATGTTGATGATATCATATTCGGTTCAACTAACCTCTCTTTAGTGAAAAGTTTGGAAAGCTAATGTCAGAGAAGTTTGAGATGTCTATGATGAGTGAACTCAAATTCTTTCTCGGGTTGCAAATCAAGCAAACTAAGGAAGGTACATTTGTCTCTCAAACAAAGTACACCAAGGACTTATTCAAGAAGTTCAATATGCAAGAATGCAAAGGTATGTCTACACCCATGCCTACTAGTGGACATAATGATTTAACCAAAGATGGTGAACCGGTTGATCAAAAGGTTTATCGCTCTATGATTGGTTCATTGTTATACCTATGTTCTTCACGTCCCGATATTATGCTAAGTGTGTGCATGTGTGCACAATATCAAGCTGCTCCTAAAGATTGTCATCTTAAGGCTGTGAAAAGGATAGTGAGATATTTAATCCATACACCAAATTTTGGCATTTGGTATCCTAAGAGGTCTTCTTTTGATCTTGTTGGCTATTCTGACTCGGATTATGCCGGAGACAAGGTTGATAGAAAGTCTACTTCAGGTACTTGTCAATTTCTTGGTAGATCTCTTGTGTCTTGGTCTTCCAAGAAACAAAACTCGGTATCCTTATCCACCGCCGAAGCGGAATACATTGCCGTTGGTTCATGTTGTGCTCAATTACTTTGGATGACCCAAAATCTTAAAGATTATGGGATTTATGTGAAACATGTTCCACTGCTTTGTGACAATGAAAGTGCTATCAAAATTGGTCATAATCTTGTACAACATTCTCGAACTAAGCATATTGAAGTTCGTCATCATTTCATTCGAGATCATGTTGCTAAGGGTGACATCAATCTTAAGCATGTTCGCACCGATAAGCAATTAGCGGATATATTCACTAAACCACTTGATGAGAAAGTGTTTTGCAGGTTGAGAGGAGAATTGAACATCATTGATGCTTCGAACTTGGAGTAGAAACTCCATTGGATACATGCAAGACATGAGCTTATGACTAATCCATGATATATCTCTTATGATAACTATCTTATGTCTTGGATATATTTGCACCTTGCATGTTTTCTAACCCATGTAGGTGCTTGGTTGAATCTAACCCCATGAGATTGCGACTCACTCACATCTTGAGCAATCTCTACAAGACCAAGACTCTACACGATAGTGGTCGAAGACAAGGAAGCACAAAACCATTCAAACATATCCTTTGACAAATTCTATGTTAAGCCTCATGAATGTCATTTTTGGATACACAAGTGCTCTTCCTTGCAAGAACTAACCCATGTAGGTAGATGAACTCAAACTCCAAGTGGTGCTCCCAACTCTTGATGAGCTACATCAACCTTGAGCACCCACACAAGTTCAACTACATGAGCAAGAACCACACCACCACCCAAGGTATGTTATTCCATCTTAGAGAAGCTTTACTCCAAGACATGAGTCAAAGCAACTCAACAAGATATGAATACATCAAGATGCTTAAATGAAAGATGGTAACCCCATTTTGAGCTTAAATAATGAGTATGACCTATGATCAAGTGTTCCCACTTGACTCCTAAGTCAATATACTCTAACATAGGTGACTATGTCACCGCCCAACTCTAGATGAAGCTCTCTTGTGTTCTTTCTTTGTGTTATTGCATTTGTCTCATGCATGTTTATTTTCTCTCTCCTTTTTCAAAAACAAAAAAACTTCATCTAGATCTTTCAGTTTCTTCTCTTTTCTCCTTGTTTTTGTTCTGCATTTTCTGCACTTAATTCCTTGCAAATCCTTCAGGAAATTCATTGCAAATCTTTGTGAGATCCTACATGTCTAGTGAGCTGAGGTGACAAGTGTTTTTCTCTGTGTAAACCCGGTTTCACCGACTTGCAATTTTTGGTCCAACCGAATCTTTTCGGTACCACCAAAATGTGCCACTCGGTGCCACCGACTTTGCAATCAGAAAAACAAGATTGCCACTTGTTCTACATTTCTTCTGATCCAGCTGCACTCAATGAATCTTGTCCTCTACAAGCATCACAATTTTATCCTCTGCTTTGTGCTGAATCTCAAGGACCAAACCTAGTCGACGGATTCCAGGAAAAACCTTCTTGGAAATTGATGTCAAAGGGGGAGAAAGAGATCACATCAAAGCTCAAGGGGGAGAGAAAGTCTCAAGGATCCCAGATGCTTGATGTTCAAGAGGAGAGATACCACATGTCCTTTTGGGGGAAAGACATGTTCATATGTACTCATTTGAATTAAGTTCCATTTGTATCTTTCAGCTCTGATTTTCTGTTCCCTATCTTCTCCCAATATCCCATGTAAGATTCAGGGGGAGCAAGACACCTAAGGGAAAGAAATCAGTCAAATTCATTGCATATCTTTATTCTTGGGGACATGTTGAATTCAATGTGGTACCTTGTACTCACTCTCTACATGTCATCCCAGTCTTGGTATTCTTGTGGTTTCTTTTGTTTGCTCTGGCTAGTGGATGTACCTGTGTTATCTAACCTTGTTTGTGCAGGTTCATCCCATCCTAAGCCAACTCAAGACCACAAGGTAAGTATATGCATCAAAATCATGAGTATAAGGAGTTCTTGCTTATGTACATACTGTTTGCAAGAAGGACTCATGAGCATGAAGGTATTTTCCTTGATAATCTTTTGCTCTGATGCATATGGCCAAGATGCATGTAACACATTGCCTACTCTGTCATGGTTATGCTCTCACATGCCTCTATATTTCATATTTACATGAGTGCATACATGTAGGGGGAGCCTATGCTTGCTACATGTCATTCCAAAGCTTTACTTGCTGTTCTTTATATCTTTATCTAAAGCTTTGATGTATGTTGCCATCAATTACCAAAAAGGGGGAGATTGAAATCACAAGTGCTCCCTAGGTGGTTTTGATAATTGATGACAACATATCTCTTGTTGGACTAACATTTCGATCTAGCATGTTTCAGATAAGTTCAACAATAGAGTGGCATGGACTAAAGGTTGTGGGAACTCCTTCAAAATGCTAAGGACAAAGGATTGGCTCAAGCTCAAAAGCTCAAGACTCTTCATTTTATATTTTAGTGATCCAAGATCACATTGAGTCTTTAGGAAAAGCCAATACTATCAAGGAGGGATGAGGTGTTGCTTAGTGAGCCTCTTGCTTCATGTGCTTAGTGATATGCTCCAAAACCCTCAGCTACTTTCCCACTTCCACATATGACCTAAACCCTAAGCCAAACTCGGTCCTACCGATTCTTCCTATCCGGCGCCACCGAGTTTCACTTGTCATAAGCCACTGCCAAACCCTAGCAATTTGGTTCTACCGATAGGGATCTCGGTCTCACCGAGATGGGATTGCAAACTCTCTAATTCCCTTTCGTAACTTTTTGTTCTCACCGAAAGAGCGAATCGGTCCCACCGAGATTGCAATGTAAATTCAGTGTTTCCCCTTTGTAACTTTTCGGTCTCACCGAAAGAGCAAATCGGTCCCACCGAGTTTGCCTGACCAACTCTCTGGTTAGCTAATTACCAAATTCGGTCTCACCGAGTTTTTGTAATCGGTCTCACTGAGATTACGTTATGCCCAAACCCTAACCATATTGGTCCTACCGAGTTGCATGTCAGTCCCACCGAAAATCTCTAACGGTCACTAGGTTTACATTTTCGGTCCGACCGAGTTTGTTGACTTGGTCCCACCGAGATTGGAAAACTGTGTGTAACGGTTGGATTTTGTGTGGAAGCTATATATACCCCTCCACCTCCTCTTCATTCGGAGAGAGAGCCATCAGAACACATACACCATTCCAACTCATATGTTCTGAGAGAGAACCACCTACTCATGTGTTGAGAGCAAGATATTCCATTCCTACCATATGAATCTTGATCTATAGCCTCTCCAAGTTGCTTTCCACTCAAATCTTCTTTCCACAAAATCCAAATCCTATGAGAGAGAGTTGAGTGTTGGGGAGACTATCATTTGAAGCACAAGAGCAAGGAGTTCATTACCTACACACCATTTGTTACTTCTTGGAGAGTGGTGTCTCCTAGATTGGCTAGGTGTCACTTGGGAGCCTCCGACAAGATTGTGGAGTTGAACCAAGGAGTTTGTAAGGGCAAGGAGATCGCCTACTTCGTGAAGATCTACCGCTAGTGAGGCAAGTCCTGTGTGGGCGATGGCCATGGTGGGATAGACAAGGTTGCTTCTTCGTGGACCCTTTGTGGGTGGTTGCTTCTTCGTGGACTCTTCGTGGGTGGAGCCCTGTGTGGACTCGCGCAACCATTACCCTTTGTGGGTGGATCCCTCGGTGGACTCTCGCAACCGTTACCCTTTGTGGGTTGAAGTCTCCATCAACGTGGATGTAGGATAGCACCACCTATCCGAACCACGGGAAAAACATCCGTGTCTCCAATTGCGTTTGAATTCTCCAAACCCTTCCCTTTACATTCTTGCAAGTTGCATGCTTTACATTCCGCTGCTCATATACTCTTTGCATGCTTGCTTGGTATGTATTGTGTGTGTTGAAATTGTGCCTAAACTCCACTTAAACCAAAAAAGCTTAAAAATTGCAACTTTAGCATTAAGTGTCTAATCACCCCCCTCTAGACACATCTACTTCTAGATCCTACACCTTTGAAGTAATCTTATCGGATTGAGTCTTTAATGATTTGAAAACACTTGATGTATGACTTACCGTGCGTATCTGTGGTGACAATGGGATATCACGTGATTCACTTGATGTATGTTTTGGTGATCAACTTGCGGGTTCCGCCCATGAACCTATGCATAGGGGTTGGCACACGTTTTCGTCTTGATTCTCCGGTAGAAACTTTGG
The DNA here is from genome assembly GCF_018294505.1 of Triticum aestivum. Lineage (NCBI taxonomy): Eukaryota > Viridiplantae > Streptophyta > Magnoliopsida > Poales > Poaceae > Triticum > Triticum aestivum. The sequence continues at coordinate 198,044,027 of NC_057800.1, read as the reverse complement.
GGCACTCTTTGAGGTTCTATCTGTTGGTTGAATAGATGAATCTGAAATTGTTTGATGCATATCGTATAATCATACCCACGGATACTTGAGGTGACATTGGAGTATCTAGGTGACATTAGGATTTTGGTTGATTTGTGTCTTAAGGTGTTATTCTAGTACGAACTCTAGGGCTGTTTGTGACACTTATAGGAATAGCCCAATGGATTGATTGGAAAGAATAACTTTGTGGTGGTTTCGTACCCTACCATAATATCTTCGTTTGTTCTCCGCTATTAGTTACTTTGGAGTGACTCTTTCTTGCATGTTGAGGGATAGTTATATGATCCAATTATGTTATTATTGTTGAGAGAACTTGCACTAATGAAAGTATGAACCCTAGGCCTTGTTTCCTAGCATTGAAATACCGTTTACGCTCACTTTTATCATTAGTTACCTTGCTGTTTTTATATTTTCAGATTACAAAAACCTATATCTACCATCCATATTGCACTTGTATCACCATCTCTTCGCCGAACTAGTGCACCTATACAATTTATCATTGTATTGGGTGTGTTGGGGACACAAGAGACTCTTTGTTATTTGGTTGCAGGGTTGCTTGAGAGAGACCATCTTCATCCTACGCCTCCCACGGATTGATAAACCTTAGGTCATCCACTTGAGGGAAATTTGCTACTGTCCTACAAACCTCTGCACTTGGAGGCCCAACAACGTCTACAAGAAGAAGGTTGCGTAGTAGACATCAAGCTCGTTTCTGGCGCAGTTGCCAGGGAGGTGAGTGCTTGAAGGTATATCTTTAGATCTTGCAATCGAATCTGTTTGTTTCTTGTTTTAGCACTAGTTTAGTTTATAAAAGAAAACTACCAAAAAATAATGGAATTGAGGGTGCCTCATATGCTTCGTCTTTTTAATGTCTTTCATGAAAATGATGGGAAGGAAAATTGTGTTCAATTACTATAAGAAGAATTACATAGAATGCTTGGCATAAAATATGTGAATGAGCATGATTGCAATGTTGTTAGTATGAATTCCTTGAATATCCATGATGCTAATTATATGCAAAGACACAAGCTTGGGGATGCTATGTTTGATGAAGATGATATTTTTAGTCCCCCAAGTTTTGATGTGCAAATTTATTATGATGAAAGCATGCCTCCTATCTATGATGATTATTATGATGGCACGTATGCTATAAAGAATAATGATAACCATGAAACTTGTCATCTTGATCTTAATTTTCAATCATATGATAGTTATTTTGTTGAGTTTGCTCTCACTACTATTCATGAGAAGAAATTTGCTTATGTGGAGAGTAATAAAATTTCTATGCAAGTAGATCATGAAAAGAATGATTTAGGTGCTGGTTATATTGTTGAATTCATTCATGATGCTACTGAAAATTATTATGAGGGAGGAATATATGCTTGTAGGAACTGCAATAATATCAAGTTTCCTCTCTATGTGCTTAAAATCTTGAAGTTATGCTTGTTTTACCTTCCTTTGCAAGTTGATTCTTGTTTCCATAAGTTGTTTGCTCACAAAATCCCTATGCATAGGAAGTGGGTTAGACTTCAATGTGCTAGTCATATTATTCATGATGCTCTCTTTATGTTTCAATTCTTATCTTTTATGTGAGCATCATTGAAATCATCATGCCTAGCTAAAAGACATTAAAGAAAAGCGCTTGTTGGGAGGCAACCAAATTTTATTTTAGTCTCTTGCTTTTTGGTTCAGTTTAGGAATAAATAATCCATCTAGCTTCTGTTTAGATGTGGTTTTGTGTTTTAATTAGTGTTTGTGCCAAGTAGAACCTTTGGGAAGACTTGGGTTAAGTCTTTATGATCATGCTGTAAAAAACAGAAACTTTAGCGCTCACGAGATTAGCTAGAACTTTTTACTGGAGAGTGCTATTTAGTTGATTCTTTTTGAAGATGGTTACTAGACAAATTCCTCAGGCGTACCAATTTATTTTAGAATTTTTGGAGTTCCAGAAGTTAGCGTTAGTTACAGATTACTACAGACTATTCTATTTTTGATAGATTCTGTTTTTCGTGTGTTGTTTGCTTATTTTGATGAACCTATGGCTAATAAAATAGTTTATAAACCATAGAGATGTTGGAATACAATAAGTTTAACACCAATATAAATAAATAATGAGTTCATTACAGTACCTTGAAGTGGTGTTTTGTCTTTCGCTAACAGAACTTACGAGTTTTCTGTTAAGTTTTGTGTTGTGAAGTTTTCAAGTTTTGGGTAAAGATTCGATGGACTATGGAATAAGGAGTGACAAGAGCCTAATCTTGGGGATTCCCAAGGCACCCCAAGGTAATATTCAAGGACACCCAAGAGCCTAAGCTTGGGGATGCCCCGGAAGGCATCCCCTCTTTTGTCTTCGTTCATCGGTAACTGTACTTGGAGCTATTTTTTTATTCACCACATGATATGTGTTTTGCTTGGAGCGTCATTTTATTTTCTTTAGCTTTGCTTGCTGTTTGAATAAAATACCAAGATATGAAATTATTAAATGGGAGAGTCTCCACATAGTTGCAGAATTATTTGACTACTCATTGATCTTCACTTATATCTTTCGGAGTAGTTTGTTGTTTGCTCTATGTGCTTCACTTATATATTTTGAGCTTTATAGTTTTGCTCTTTGTGCTTCACTTAGATCTTTTAGAGCACGGTGGTGGATTTGTTTTAAAGAAACTATTGATCTCTCATGCTTCACTTAGATTATTTTGAGAGTCTTAAATAGCATGGTAATTTTCTTAAATAATCATAATATGCTAAGCATACAAGATTTGTAAGAATTCTTATCAGTGTGTTGAATACTAAGAAAATTTGATACTTGATGATTGTTTTGAGATATGAAGATGGTGATATTAGAGTCATGCTAGTGGATTAGTTGTGAATTTGAGAAATACTTGTGTTAAACTTTGTGATTCCCGTAGCATGCATGTATGGTGAACCATTATGTGATGAAGTCGGAGCATGATTTATTTATTGATTGTCTTCCTTATGAGTGGCGGTCGGGGACGAGCGATGGTCTTTTCCTACCAATCTATCCCCCTAGGAGCATGCGCGTAGTACTTTGCTTTGATAACTTCTTGATTTTTGCAATAAGTATATGAGTTCTTTATGACTAATGTTGAGTCCATGGATTATACGCACTCTTCTTCTTTCCACCATTGCTAGCCTCTCTAATATCGCGCACTTTTCGCCGGTATCATACAACCACCATATACCTTCCTAAAAACAGCCACCATACCTAGCTATCATGGCATTTCCATAGCCATTCCGAGATATATTGCCATGCAACTTTCCACCGTTTCGTTTATTATGACACGCTCCATCATTGTCATATTGCTTTGAATGATCATGTAGTTGACATCGTATTTGTGGCAAAGCCACCGTTCATAATTCTTTTATACATGTCACTCATGAGTCATTGCACATCCCGGTACACCGCCGGAGACATTCATATAGAGTCATATTTTGTTCTAAGTATCGAGTTGTAATTGTTGAGTTGTAAGAAAAATAAAAGTGTGATGATGATCATTTTTAGAGCATTGTCCCAAGTGAGGAAAGGATGATGGATACTATGATTCCCCCATAAGTCGGGATGAGACTCCGGACGAAAAATAAAA
>NC_057800.1:198010297-198040078 GCF_018294505.1 Triticum aestivum | reverse complement strand
TATATATAATGATGAGAGAAAAAGAGAGAAGGGACAATGCTAATATCCTTTTACCACACTTGTGCTTCAAAGTAGCACCATGGTCTTCATGATAGAGAGTCTCCTATTTTGTCACTTTCATATACTAGTGGGAATTTTACATTATAGAACTTGGCTTGTATATTCCAATGATGGGCTTCCTCAAAATGCACTAGGTCTTCGTGAGCAAGCGAGTTCGATGCACACCCACTTAGTTTCTTTTGTTGAGCTTTCATATACTTATAGCTCTAGTGCATCCGTTGCATGGCAATCCCTACTCACTCACATTAATATCTATTGATGGGCATCTCCATAGCCCGTTGATATGCCTAGTTGATGTGAGACTATCTTCCCCTCTTTTTGTTCTTCTCCACAACCACCATTCTATTCCACATATAGTGCTATGTCCATGGCTCACGCTCATGTATTGCGTGAAGATTGAAAAAGTTTTGAAAATGTTAAAGTATGAAACAATTGCTTGGCTTGTCATCGGGGTTGTGCATGATTTAAATACTTTGTGTGGTGAAGATAGAGCATATCCAGACTATATGATTTTGTAGGGATAACTTTCTTTGGCTATGTTATTTTGAGAAGACATTATTGCTTTGTTAGTATGCTTGAAGTATTATTATTTTTATGTCAATATGAACTTTTATCTTGAATCTTATGGATCTGAATATTCATATCACAAGTAAGAAGAATTACATTGAAATCATGCCAACTAGCATTCCACATCAAAAATTATCTTTTTTATCATTTACCTACTCGAGGACGAGCAGGAATTAAGCTTGGGGATGCTTAATACGTCTCCAATGTATCTATAATTTTTGATTGCTCCATGCTATATTATCTACTGTTTTGGGCAATATTGGGCTTTATTATCCACTTTTATATTATTTTTGGGACTAACCTATTAACCGGAGGCCCAACCCAGATTTGTTGTTTTATGCCTATTTCAGTGTTTCAAAGAAAAGGAATATCAAACGGAGTCGAAACGGAACGAAATCAACTGGAGAAGTTATTTTTGGAACGAAAGCTACCGGATGGACTTGGACCCCATGTCAGGAGAGAAGGGAGGTGCTCACGAGGTTGGGGGGCGCGCCCACCCTAGGGCGCGCCCCCCTGCCTCGTGGGGCCCCCGAAGCTCCACTGACGTACTTCCTGCACCCATATATAGTCACATACCCTAAAACTTCCAGAACAGAGATTAGATTGGGAGTTCCGCCGCCGCAAGCCTTTGTAGCCACCAAAAACCAATCAGGACCCTGTTCCGGCACCCTGCCGGAGGGGGAACTACTAGGGAAAACCTTATACACAGAAATTTAGCAACAGGGCAGGTCAAAAAAGGGCGCTAGTGCTAGATAGCAGTAGCAGTTCAGAATAAACTGCGCTGCAGATACGGTTGTAGCAGTAGCGCGTGTGGCCGTAAAAGCGCTACTACTAATGTTCCCATTGGTGGAACGATGGGCTACGCATAGCAGTAGCGGGCTTGCAGGAAGCGCGCTACCGCTAGGGCATGAGTAGCAGCATGTTTCGCAGGAAGAGCGCTACTGCTAATGGAAATAAAATAAAATGAAAAAGAAATAGAAAAGTAAATGAAAATGAAAGAAACAGAAAAAGGAGAAATAAAAAAAATAAAATGTAAAGTAAAATAATTGAAAAAGCGAAAAAACAGAGAAAGGCATAGATGCAGCGTGTGTTAGTAATTGGCGCTATAGCTAACGTAGCTGCAGCGCATTTCCCGGACCCCCGCTATAGAAACAGAAATGGAGATAAAAAAGGGAGAAAATTACATAGGTATAGCAGTTGCGCGTTTTGGAAAAAGCGCTATAGCTACCTTAGCTATAGCGCGTTTTGTGAAAAGCGCTGCCGCTAGTTTTGACTTAACCAAAAAGCCGTTTCCCCCCGGCCACCACTTGCCCCCCAAATCTCTCGACCCACCCCGCCGCCGTCTCCCCGATTCGCCGTCGCCCCACTTCGCCGCCGTCTCCTGCCGACGTTGATGCCCCCGGAGCCACCAGAGTCGTGCGCCGTCGACGCCACCGGAGCCACCCCCAACGCCACGGAGCCGCGCAACCTCATCAACGCCACGGAGCCGCCATCGACGCCACCGGATCCTCCCTCGCCACAACTGCCTCCCTCGCCGTCATCGGAGACGCCCCTGCCTCCCTCGCCACCACTGCCTCTCTCGCCACCACCGGAGCCATCCTCTTTAATCCCCCACCCCTCCTATCTCTCTCATGCATAGGTTAGCTAGTTTAATTATGTTAATTATCTAGGTTAGGGCAAAAATTTAGTTAGGGCTTTGACAGAGAAGTAGTTAGGTTAACTAGTTTAATTAGGTTAATTATCTAGGTTAGTGCAAAAATTTAGTTAGGGCTTTGACAGAGAACTAGTCAGTTTAACTAGTTTAATTAGGTTAATTATCTAGGTCATTTAGGCAAGTTTTATTTTAAAGATGATCCCTTCCTAGACTTTTATTGTTGATTATATCTTTTCATTGAAGTGGTCATGTTGTTTGTGCCCAAGTGGCTTTGTTGTTTCAATGAAGCTGAGTGGCCTATATATGTTTTGCCGGAATGTTGATTCATTTCCATTCCGGCAAATTTCAGGTTCTCGATTTGTCCACTTTTTAGCAAAGGTCATGCTGAAATTTTCCATAAATTTCTGCATGACTTGTGCTACAAACTAGGACATATCGAGTGCCCGGGATTTGCTACAACAGGAAGGAGTCAACGTTCCTGCAAAACAATAGGCCTTTTTATGTCATTATTCATTTTATTAGGTCTAGAATTAATTGACTAGATTTAATCATAGGAAACATGGCTAGCAACGATGAAGGACAGGGTTCTGGTGATTGCGACGACGTCTACTGGGTGGCAGACGAATTTTTTAGCCTTGCCGACGATCAACCGATGTTGTTGTTGTGCCCACCAATGGCATCGGGGACTGAGACCAACACGCAGACCGATGCTGAGACTGAGACTAGCACTCAGACTCAGACCGGCATCAAGACCGGCGCTGAGACTGAGATCGGTGTTGCCTTGGGGAGCGGGGCCGGTGTAGAACCGAAAGCAAAGAGGCAACGACTTCCTAACAAACTCAGGACTACTAGACTGGTGGTCACGAAGGTGGACGATGGCAATTTTGAGCCAAAGGCGCCCGAGGAAGCGCGTCGATGCTACGGTAATCAAATAGGTTGCATCGTATGGACAACCACCACCATCAACGATGAGAAACTACAGAAGATAGAAAATATGAGGAGCTCCCTCCTAAAGAAGTTTCACCAGATATTCGTGTTCCTGGGTCGGAATGAGAAGGATTATGAAGATCCAGATGAGGACTCGACAATGAAGAAGATAAACAAACATGTCATGACCAAGTTTAGCGACACGTTGGCCGCCTGGAAAAATTGAGTGAAAGCAAAGATCATCGACAAGAAGGAACCCTACTCCGAGATTGTAAAGGATAATCCGACAATCAGGAAGAGCAGTTTCAAATATTCAAGGAGGCTTGCGAGGCCGAAGCTGCCAAAAAAAGTCTAAGTACATGAAGGGGCTTCAAGAGAGGAACATTGGGAGCCACCACCTCGGAAGCCGTGGTTACGGCGGAAAGAGGTCCAAATGGACCAAGGAGGACGCGGAAGCCGTGAGTCTGGGCATCCCAGACCCCTCGGCGGAGTTCACCGTCCTGCAGGAGCGTGAGTCCTCAGGGCCTGGCACTGTTGGGACCCAGCGAAGAAGGTTTACGAGACAAAACCGGTCATTACGGAGTTCATGAGACTGCTGGTAATTTTAGTTTCTGATCAATTCGACTGCACACGTTAGTCATATTTGTAAACGATCCTTGTACCTTTTCCAGAGAGAGCAGCACAGGATTGCGGTCGAAAGCAACTCGCCGTCTGAGGCATTGGCGAGGCCCAAGTGGGACACTCCATTCAACCGGGCGTTGAACATATTGAAATGACAACCGGTGGATACTCGACCGTCGTATGGACGCGTGCACGGTGTCGGAGACGGCGCCACATGGAAGAAGTACTACCGTGAGACCACGGAGGAGAGAAAGGAAAGACGGAGGTTAACTGAAGAAAACATTGACAAGAAGGTTGAGATTGCGGTTGAGAAGAAATCAACTCAGACAGTCGCAACAGCGGTAGCTGCCGCAAAACAGGTGGCTGTAGATATTTCTACTTCCTTGGTTCCGACCGTTTTCAATTCGACCAGGCAAAATCCAGAAAAAAATGCAGCGGACTTTCCCCTTGCTGACTTCTTGGCAGGGAGCAGCTCGACTAGCGTTGCACCAGCACCTGCAGCTGCACCTGCTCCCGCACCGGCTCCCGCACCAGACGTGCTCAGCGGTGCTTCGTCTTTGGCTGAGCTCGACGCCCTCACGATATCTATCACACCGGCCCCCTTCAATATAAATGTATAATCTCCTGTTTTCGTTGCCTTTCGCATGTCTCACGTCGCACACTTTTCTTTGCAGGCTGACAAAACCCCGTGCACCATATTGCACACCATCAGCGACCAGAAGGTGGACGTGGGGAAGGCGATGATAATGGAGCTGAAGGAACCATTGTCCCACAGCCGGCCGATCCCCTCGAACGGCTTCAAGGTTTCCGTGGCTAGTGTCAAACTGGGCCATGATAATTTGCCTCCTCCAATACTAGTGGGGGATGACGACGAGACACCACGGCGGCTTGGTGATTGTTGCAATGGGTGGGTCCTGTTGTGGCCAAAGATTCTGCTTCGTCTGGAGGCGGCCGGGAGCACACCCATGAGCACGCAGCCTCAGCGAGGTATAAACATCAACACCCCACCTATCCAATTAGCGTCGGATGTCGGGTTGGGTGATAGCGGATGGGGTAAGGAGGAGGCTCCATTAGTCGCTGATGACGTCGCCATGGGTGAGGATGAGGACGACGATGGCGCCAAAGAGTCTGCTTCGTATAGAGGCGGCCGGGAGCACACCCACGAGCACGCAGCCTCAGCGAGGTATAAACATCAACACCCCACCTATCCAATTAGCGTCGGGTGTCGGGTTGGGTGATAGCGGACAGGGTAAGGAGGAGGCTCCATTAGTCGCTGATGACGTCGCCATGGGTGAGGATGAGGACGACGATGGCGCTGAATAGTATGTCTATACTGGCGCCTCCTCAGGGTTTGAGCGTCATGAGTCGGTGCCTGAATTGCCGTCTCAATGTATTATGGACGACCTTCCGCTAGTAAAGAAGTCTAGGAAGAGAGCGAGGAAAGGCAAAAAAGATGATTCTATGATCCAGCCGCCTCAACATCCTCGGCTTCAGGACCGTATAGATATCCCCGATGCGGATAAATGGCATATCTCCGATCAACCAATCCTACCTGCAACAGCGCTACGGGTCAGATTCGGCGATCTAAGGAGACTTCATGACGATGTGCTGCGGGTAGAGAAATGCCTCATCGCCTCGAAAGATCCAGGATACCCACTCGGCATGGTTAACGTTCCGCGGCAAATGTCGTACGTCGACAGCTTCCCCGCGGATAAGTTCTTCCTCCGATTCGATTACATATTCGACACGTTTCATGTGAAGAAGCTGGATTTCACGTTTGTCCGCCTTTATGCCTTGCACATGAACTACATCATCGGGGTTGAGCAGATATCTCATATCTGTGTCATTGACCCGTACTACATGCACGAGGGCTTCTTGGGAGTCTGCGCAAAGCACCGTGAATACGCGAGGGATTACATTGTCAGTTTCATGCTCCCCAATAAGGACAAGGGGGTGATTCTCATGCCTTATCATCCCGTGTAAGTCATCCGCACTGCTATCCTTCCTTCGATTTCAATCATTCATTTGCACGGTGGAGGCTAATTAATTTGAGGTGTACTTATTTTGCGCAGCGGCGGGCGCGCCGTCCTCATCATCCTCTACCCCCGATTCTCCCACACTCTTTACTTGGACTCGTCGAAGAACATTCACAAAAAGGATTACACCCACATCAAGGATGTTCTCGACAGTGCTATGTTTTACTACCAAGCAAGGGGTGGAGAGGTCAGGGACAAGAAGAGAAGGGGCGGCAGGGTCATCTTCGGCCATAATACCAACTTCTGGTGCATCCAGCAATCGAACGATTCTCTTAATGATGGATTCTATGTCCTACACCACATGCTGGAGTACAGACGGGATCACCAGAACCTTCGCATGTCACCTAGATCCGGCGATGCCCATATTCTGCAATGGGCTAAGGACATAGGAGATATCGAGGATCATCGACTTCGAGCTGAGTTCTATAACATCCAGTGCGAACTTGCCCAAATCATCATGAAGGAGGTCGTCAGAAAAACAGGGATGTTCTACGGAGAAGGACAAATGTCGCGGGAAGACGTCCGAACATGGATAGCCTCTCAGCGTCTCGACATGAAGCCTTTCACTAAGCTCGAGGACTATCTCCCTGACTTGGATGGATGGAACAACATGTTGGAGTGATTGTCAATATATGACAATGTGTCCGTTTAGTCCATACTTTATGTATGACAAAACTTTGAGTTATGCACGGCGAAACTTTATTTGTGATGTAATTAAACTGTCCTCCTCGACTAGCGAAAATCACTCTAGTTAGGGCATTTTGGAGTACGATGAACTTTGTTATTTATGCTTATGATATGTTGTTTCTATTTTTGCCAAGTCTGTCTCTTTCTGTTGCTCAACTATATATGTTGCATATCATTGACTCATGTGACGATGCAGGTGCATAGATCTTAGATGGCGAAGAAGTGCTACTCTAGGAGTATATATATGACAAATGGCCGGAGTGTCAGGCCCAGGTGTACCGGTTTCCGGTTTCCGAGCGATAGGTAGTAGTTACTAAGAATCAAAGTTCGCTACCGGCGATAATAAAGCGCAAGTGAACGCGGATTACATACACTGGGTAACAATGGTCACCACTAGTGCATATAAACGCGCCGACAAAAGAATATACAAAACTAAGAGCACTTCAGAAGGCACTAGGCCTGGCCAGGACGGGCTCCAGAAGCAGCCGAACAAGCTGATGAGACCTAAGTTGTGTCAACGATAGATGCTCCATCCCTAGCTGTATGGCACGATAGTGCACAAGGAAGTACTCTGACATCTCCATTGCATCTTTGACTTCGAGTCAGAGCTGAGCTAAAGCAAGTCTTTCCGCTTTAAGTTGAGACTGAAGAAGTCGAACTGATAGAGGCAGCGACTGCATAGAGGTTGTCTCACACCTGCTGGTGAGTAGCATCAACTCACTGTCTTCACCAAGACAGTACCTTGGGGTCATCTCGCTCTCCTCAAGATAGTTTGGCTCACTATCTTCCCTAAAGTTATGGATGTCATAAGAGATACGACTCTAAAAGAGGAACAAGGAGACACGTAAGAGGTTTCACAATTATATAAGCAAATGAATGGATCTATTCTGCGTAAGGAACATGTTTTTACAACTACAATTTAATACTGGTAGTTGTTGCAAACATCCAATCATATGTAGACAACAAAGTATATAGCAATGGAGGAAATTATGCCTATCAAAATCTATACTAGAACAAAGTTTGAAGGCTTGAGAAGGATGAACTTACATTACATGTTAACACGGGCTGGACAAAGCCCTTCTCCATGTTGATGGAAGGATAATTCAATAAATTCCCCAAAGAAAATTCTTTACAAGCGTTGCCATTATTCTACATTTTGCAAAGAGTAAATATAGATCAAATAATATTGTAAGAAACAGATAATAATGAAGCTCAGGTGCAGACTGATGATACATAGTCAAATAGCAATTAATTAAGTACAACATTACAAGGCAAAAGGTACTGACAAGAGGAATGCACACATCAACGTGTGCAGTGGCATTGGCTTTATTCAACATTTTGGTAAGAGGAAATGTAGATATGATAATTTGGAGAAAGTGGAGGGCAGGGCAGATAAGATGCAGAGTAATGCTAGACAATCAACTATCTTGTGATGCAAGTACAGTAATACCACCACCGTCTGTAATTACTTGTTGCTCAAATAGATGTATCTAGCACTATTAAGTTCTAAATACATCCAATTGATCAACAATTAATTCGATACAGAGGGAGTGCGTGACAACAGGTACTTACATGAGCAATCCAAAACTTCATAACCATTCTGTTAATTCTACATTTAGCTAAGAGTAAATATAGATCTTATAATTTCAAGCAAAGGGAGGATAAAGAAGCAAACATTTACAGCGATGTTGCATAATCAAACATCAACGAGTGTAAGTATGATCACAAAGGGCAAGAGGCACTGACAAGAGTAATGCAGAGCCCAATATTTTTGTGAGATCCTATGATCCTTTGAGCAAGGAGATTCATCTGAAATTAGTTTTCGTACAAGAGAGAAGGTAAGGCACATGCAGAAACTTAGGAGTTCAAATTTTGAATTGATATCATAGACAGTACCTGACGCTGGGCTCTCAGCAGTTCTAATAGGGGTTTGGCCAGTGGAGTAGGGGTAAAGTGTGGTACAGTTGGGCCTGTGTTTTCTATGGTTGCTGATCTATCTGATTTAACAGGTATCACTACCTTCTCCAAATACCTAGTTTGTATTCCTTGAGGATCTACACTCACCCTCTTCCTTTTGGACATCTATTACGAAAGAACAACATTTAACTGGAAAAACATAGTTTGACGATAGATGGAATAGGTACAAAAAATGGATAGGTATGGCATATACTCATATATGATGCTTAAACTAAGCAGATGGTGTAACAAAGTAGAAGTAATGCAAGAGTTCAGATGAAAAATATGTGCGACCAATACAGCCTTGGCAAGTTAGATCAAGCACCTTGATGGGTGAATAAGATAGGCCATCCTCCACCATGCCTAGTTTGTTAGCCAGTGGATTGTTCTGCAATATTCCTCTCGTGCGCCCTAATAACCCAGAAGTTTAGGGGATCACAACAGTTTTTGAGGGTAGAGTATTCAACCCAAATTTATTGATTTGACACAAGGGGAGCCAAAGAATATTCTCAAGTATTAGCAGTTGAGTTGTCAATTCGACCACACCCGAAAGACTTAATATCTGCAGCAAAGTATTTAGTAGCAACGTAGTATGGAAGTAACGGTAACGGTTGCAAAAGTAACAGTAGTAGTTTTTGTAGTAATTGTAACAATGGCAACGGAAAAGTAACTAAGCAAAGATCAATATGTGAAAAGCTCGTAGGCATTGGATCAGTGATGGATAATTATGTCAGATGCGATTCCTCATGCAACAGTTATCACATAGGGTGACACAGAACTAGCTCCAGTTCATGAATGTAATGTAGACATGTATTCCGAATAGAGTCGTACGTGCTTATGGAAAAGAACTTGCATGACATCTTTTTTCCTACCCTCCCGTGGCAGCGGGGTCCTATTGGAATCTAAGGGATATTAAGGCCTCCTTTTAATAGAGTAACAGACCAAAACATTAACAGTTAGTGAATACATGAACTCCTCAAACTACCGTCATCACCGGGAGTGGTCCCGATTATTGTCACTTCGGGGTTGCCGGATCATAACACATAGTAGGTGACTATTGACTTGCAAGATAGGATCAAGGACTCACATATATTCATGAAAACATAATAGGTTCTGATCTGAAATCATGGCACTCGGGCCCTAGTGACAAGCACTAAGCATAGCAAAGTCATAGCAACATCAATCTTAGAACATAATGGATACTAGGGATCAAACCCTAACAAAACTAACTCGATTACATGATAAATCTCATCCAACCCATTACCGTCCAGCAAGCCTACGATGGGATTACTCACGCACGGCGGTGAGCATCATAAAATTGGTGATGGAGGATGGTTGATGATGACAATGGTGATAGATTCCCCTCTCTGGAGCCCCGAACGGACTCTAGATCAGCCCTTCCACGGAAGATTAGGGCTCAGCGGCGGCTCTGTATCGTAAAATGTGATGAATCCTTCTCTCTGATTTGTTTTCTCCCCGAACGTGAATATATGGAGTTGGAGTTGAAGTCAGTGGAGTCTCAGGGGCCCACGAGGCAGGGGGCACGCCCAGGGGGGGTAGGCACGCCCCCACCCTCATGGACTGGGTGTGGGCCCCCTTCGGTTGATTCTTTCGCCAGTATTTTTTATTATTTCCAAAACGTGTCTCCGTAGATTTTCATGTCATTCCGAGAACTTCTATTTCTGCACAAAAATAACACCATGGCAATTCTGCTAAAAACAGCGTCAGTCCGGGTTAGTTCCATTCAAATCATGCAAGTTAAGAGTCCAAAACAAGGGCAAAAGTGTTTGGAAAAGTAGATACGTTGGAGACGTATCATGCCCATTCTCATATTCATTTTTATAATGTTCAATACCTGACATGCATGAAAACATAAAAACAAGTGAGATTATCTTTGTAATGCAGAAGTGATTTTAATCCAATACTGCCTCCCTGTAAACCCCTTTGTGCTATCTCTGCAATTCTTCTGAGAGATGCCATGCATGATGTAATTTGGTGTGTGCAGTAATATAATGTGGCCTACTACTCAAAATATGAGAGCTCCAAAAGTGATGATACTTCGCAGATGACAACTTCAACATATAGTAAAGAAGAACAAGTCGACCTGACCTGACAGATTCGAAATATACTAAGCGAGAACAACTCAACCTGACCAGTCGACCGCAAATATCTCTGCTACTCTTCCCAGCAAGGAACATACTTATTAAAGAAGAGAAGAGGATCATCTTAAAGAAGAGCCGAAGAGCAAGCAAATTGAAGATATTACAAGTCTTTCTATACAATGTTGGTTGCCCACCCATGATGAACCAAAGCGCACACAGAAATACTATTCCTTCCGGTCTCTCCATATGTGGCTCACATGCATTTCGAAACTAAAGTAGGAACATTTAGCTGACCAATTAAACATCTCTCAGTTTTACTAATATAGGCATAATACCATATTTGAATTTGTACAACTAAGCTTGTTTAGCTCGATGGGTGGAGCAATGCTATTACGACACGAACGACGTAGGTTGATCGTGGTCATCATAAAATGGGGAAACCGTAAGCATGATGAGTATAGTGTTGACCGTGGCAGTGGGATGGCAGATCTGAAGCTGCAAACCACACAAAGGGTAGTTAGAAACCGATGTTTGCTTTGAAATAACAACTAAGATTTGGTATGGACAAGAAAGTACAGTCAACAACTGACAAAGAAATGCAATTCTACTGTCTCTCTATATGTTGCGACATGCATTTGGAAACTAGAGTGGGACCTTTAGCTAACTAATTAAATGTGTGTGTTAACTAATATCAGTATCATATCACACTCATATTTGAACAACTAAGCTTTGGAATATTGAGTGTTGTGTTGTTTAGCTTGAAGGGTGGAGTAATGCTAGTATGACAGAAAGCACCTACGCAGATCATAGTAGAGTAGATAAAAGGGGAGAACCCTAAGAATCAAGAG
This sequence comes from Triticum aestivum, assembly GCF_018294505.1. Lineage (NCBI taxonomy): Eukaryota > Viridiplantae > Streptophyta > Magnoliopsida > Poales > Poaceae > Triticum > Triticum aestivum. Next base: position 198,028,620 of record NC_057800.1, on the reverse strand, counting down.
TAAAATCAGGAAAGTGGAACTAGCTGAACCAGTGGGTGGCGCACACGCTTTTTGAAACGAATATAGGAACTTTAGGTGAACAATTAAATGTTCTCTGTTTTAGTAATATGAGCATCATATCAGATTCGTATTTCTAAACCTAAGCTTTGGAATAATGAGTGGCATGTTGTTTCGCTTGATGGGTTGAGGTCTTGCGGAGTAGTGCTAGCATGACACGAAGCACCTATGATGATGGTAGGGAAAGTGCAACTATCCCGGGGTGGTTTTGGTAATTCCTAACAACATATAGCTCATTGAACTAATGCTCTTTCAAGATGATCATTTCAGAAAGTTCAATGATTGGCATGGAATGAATTAGGAATGTGGAACCCTCAAAATGCTAAGGACACATATTGGCAAAGGCTCAAGACTCTAAATTTTTATTTTAGTGATTGAGGGAGTCCTGGATTAGGGGGTATCCGGAGAGCCAGACTATCACCTTTGGCCGGACTGTTGGACTATGAAGATACAAGATTGAAGACTTTGTCCCTTGTCCGGATGGGACTCTCCTTGGCGTGGAAGGCAAGCTTGGAAATATAGATATGTAGATCTCCTTCCTTGTAACCGACTCTGTCTAACCCTCGCCCCCTCCGGTGTCTATATAAACCGGAGGGTTTAGTCCGTAGGACCAAGAACAACAATCATACCATAGGCTAGCTTCTAGGGTTTAGCCTCTCCGATCTCGTGGTAGATCAACTCTTGTAATACTCATATCATCAAGATCAATCAAGAAGGAGTAGGGTTTTACCTCCATCGAGAGGGCCCGAACCTGGGTAAAAACATCGTGTCCCCCGTCTCCTGTTACCATCCGCCTAGACGCACAGTTCGGCACCTCATACCCGAGATCCGCCGGTTTTGACACCGACATTGGTGCTTTCATTGAGAGTTCCACTGTGCAGTCACCGCAAGGAAGGATGTCTCGTCTCGTCTTTAAAGACAACATTACCGCCGGGGAAATCTTGGCTGTCGACCAAACTCTCCAGCTAGGCGGTTTCACTATGACCGCCTGTTCGGCCGCTGCACCGACGATCACTTCTCGGGTCATAAAAAATAGCTTCCACGTCAACTCGGAACTTGCCGAGCAGATGGATCCAATGGAGCTCTCTTCCCTAAACGAGCTCTTGGATCGCATTACCACCTTGGGAGTCACTACAGACTATGATCGGATTGGTCTTAAACCCGATCAAAGGGAGATTAACTCTCCACCGGTCACCCATCATATTGCGGTGGTGGAGGAACAATGCGGCGATTCATCCTCTATCCTGAAGACTAACTATGTCCGGATTCCTGAGCTCTGTGAGACGGACACCCGTTTACGGGAGGACATCACCCAAGCCCTGAACCTAGAATCAGGCAGCGGGCTAGACTTATTGGGCAACATCCCAGAACCCGAACTTCCAAGATTGGAAGCTCCTCGGCCCCTGGGTCTCAGATCGGGTAAGGGTTCGGACTCAATTCCACCCACCCACCCAAACATAAGCGACCTTTCCCACATCAGGCAAGAGCCCCAGGAAATAGTACATCATTATTGGGCCAGATTCCTCCTTGTGATGAACAAGGTAAAGGACTGTCGTGAAGAAGACACAATCTTATTTTTCTGCAATAATTGCACGGACAAGGGAATCCTTAACGCCATAAGTCGCCATGACATATCACGCTTCGCTGACTTGGCGTCCATAGTACGAAAGTACTGTGCAATGGAAAGCGCCTGGAAAACCGAAATGAATTTTTGGGATAATCCGGCTCCGATTATGCACCCAGTCTGAAGTAAAAGGGTGCACTATCACAAGACACCCGATTTAATCCCAAAAAAGCAAAAACCCTCTACAGGGCGTGGAACCGTATTGGAGGGATGGCTCAACAGACCCTGCAAAATTCATAGTACAGCGGATACCATACCAACACACAACCTTAGAGCATGTTGGATACTCCTGCAGGTGGCCAAAAGTGGCGAGAATCTTCTTATCCCAGATGCCACAGAGCACCATCCCGGGGATAACAATACGGTATTAACATTCTTTGAGACCTTCACATCAAATAATAGGCGCAAGCGAACACTCCGCAGGCTTGCCGAAATCTGCCACGTGGTAGCAATAAATCCATGGAGTGACACGGCTATTACCTTCAATGCCAGTGACGAACCTAAATTCCAAACAGCCCGGGCACCAGCTGCACTGGTCCTCAGTCCAATTGTCGACGGCTTCTGACTCACCAAAGTACTCATGGATGGCGGCAGTGGATTAAACCTCATCTATGAGGAAACTCTTCAGAAAATGGAAGTAGACTGGAACCTCATTGAGCAAAGCAGCACAACCTTTAGAGGAATCATCCCCAGTCGGGAAGCACGTTGCGCTTGGAAAATCACACTAGATGTGGTATTCGGCACGCCAAAGAACTATAGGTCTGAAGAAATTACATTCCAAGTGGCCCTGTTCAATAGCGGATACCACGCCCTTTTAGGGCGGGAGGCGTTCACGATCTTCCAAGCCATACCCCATTATGGGTACATGAAGCTCAAAATGCCTAGGCCCAATGGAATCATCACTCTCGCTAGTGATCCGGAAACAACCCTCCGCGTCGAAAACAAAACAGCCGCATTGGCCCTTGAGGCATTATCCGAAGCCCTTGCGGCCGAAGAATTAACTTCACTATGCTCCATAGTGGACAGGGACGGCGTGATACTTGACAAGAGATCCAAGTCCACCTCTTTTAAACAAGTGGATAGTCAAATTCCATGTCCACCCAATGGACCCTACAAAAACAGCCTCCATCGGGGCAGTGTTAAACCCCCCGTGGACGCCGCACTACGAGAGTTCCTGCGCGAGAATTGGGACATATTCGCCTGGCATCCCTCAGATATGCCAGGAATCCCACGCAGGCTGGCCAAGCACAGCCTTAATATTCTAAAAGGATTCAAGCCGGTCAAGCAGACTCTTCGGCGTTTCTCTGAACCTAAGAGACAAGCTATGGGAGAGGAACTAGCCAAGTTATTGGAGGCCGGATTAATTAGAGAAATAAAACATCCGGACTAGCTAGCAAACCTGGTGATGGCACCAAAGAAGGACAAATCCTGGCGCCTATGTGTCGATTTCAAGGACCTCAACAAGGCCTGCACAAAGGATCCCTTCCCCCTCCCCCGCATCGATCAAATTATCGACGCTACTGCAGGACACGATTCATTGTGTTTCCTTGACGCATACTCCGGCTACCACCAAATCAAGATGCCGGAGTCCGACCAAGCCACAACGGCATTCATCACACCATACGGCCCCTTCTGTTTCAACACAATGCCTTTTGGGCTCAAAAATACCAACGCAACATATCAGCGCATGATTCAGACATGTTTGGAGAAACAGATTGGCAAAACAATAGAGGCATACGTAGATGATGTGGTCGTCAAAACCAAACACACCGACTCTCTAATAGATGACTTGAGGCTCACATTCGATAACCTCCGAACATACGACATCAAGCTAAATCCGGAAAAATGCATTTTCGGTGTACCAGCCGAAAAGCTCCTGGGCTTCATTGTCTCCAGTAGAGGAATTGAAGCAAATCCGGCCAAAATCTGAGCCCTGTCATAGTTGGCTATCCCAACGGACCTCAAACAAATCTAGAAATTAACCGGATGCGTCGCGGCTCTAAGCCACTTTATCTCCCGCTTAGGAGAAAAGGCATTACCCCTTTATCGCCTCCTTCGGCGCACCGAACACTTCGAGTGGACGGATGCTGCCACAGCCGGATTGGAGGAAATAAAAGCCATACTAGCAACCAACCCAATCCTGGCCGCGCCAAACACCGGCGAACCAATGCTGTTGTACATTGCCGCAACTCATCAGGTTGTAAGAGTAGTGCTTGTAGTCGAACGAGAAACGGACGGACATAAATTCCCCCTTCAAAAGCCGGTATATTATGTATCCACTGTCCTCACTCCATGCAAATCACGATACCCACATTATCAAAAGATAGCCTATGGGGTATTCATGCCATCCCGGAAGCTGCGACACTACTTTCAAGATTGTTCAATTACAGTGCCCTCGGAGGTGCCACTTAATGATATTATAAACAACCGTGACGCTACGGGCCGGATTGCCAAGTGGGCCGTTGAGCTCCACCCGTTCGACATAACATACAAGCCTCGGCGAGCCATTAATTCGCAAGTACTGGCCGACTTTGTCACCGAATGGACGGAAGCCGAACTCCCTAAAGAGTACGGTGCATACTCAATTGGATCATGCATTTCGATGGCTCCAAAATGCTGGCTGGTCTAGGGGCTGGCGTCGTCCTGACATCCCCAACAGGAGATACAGGTCAATGCATACTCCAGATACTATATATAGACTCCAACAATGCAGCCAAATATGAGGCCCTGCTGCATGGTCTTCGGATGGCAGTTCCCATGGGCATTCGACGCCTGGAGGTGCATGGGGACTCGTACCTTGCAATATCCCAAATAAATGGAGACTTCAATGCTAAGGATCCGAAAATGGCGGCCTATCGCAACGCCGTTCTAAAGATGTCAGCTCGGTTCGAGGGGCTTGAATTTCACCATGTGGCTCGGGAAAACAATCAGGCGGCGGACATCCTCGCCCGCATCGGCATAAAACGCGATACAGTCCCTCCCAACATCTTTTTGGAAAGGCTATTTAAGCCATCCGTGGTATGGGAAGGGGACACCAGTAACAATAGTCCGGACCCGGCCACAATGCCCGATACCGAACACTCTGGGGTAATCGGAGGCTCTGCCACCGAAATAACACTGTCAGCCCACGTAATAATGGCCATCATCGCCCCATGGACAGAACCATTCCTGGCCTACCTAACTAGGCAGGAACTTCCCAAGGACCACAATGAGGCACGCTTCATAGTGCGGCGGTCTAAAGCCTACAGGGTCCACGAGGGAGAGCTGTATAAGAAAAGCACTACCGGAGTCCTTCAAAGGTGCATCTCCGAAGAGGAAGGGAGGAAGCTTTTGGCAGATATTCACGCCGGACTAGGCGGCCACCACGCCGCAGCCCAGGCCCTTGTAAGCAAGGCCTTCCGTACAGGTTTTTATTGGCTGACGGCCCGAGCAGGTGTGCAGGACTTGGTCCAACGCTGCGTCGGTTGCCAGCTTTTTGCAAACCAAAGCCATATGCCACCCACCGCCCTACGAACAATCCCCATTACCTGGCCCTTTGTGCTCTGAGGGCTTGACATGGTTGGACCCCTTAAGGGGGAACCCATAAGAAAAAATACCTACTGGTCATGGTGGATAAATTCACCAAATGGATAGAAGCCTAGCCTGTTAAAACGGCCGAATCCGGACCGGTGATAGACTTCATATCCGAGGTTGTACACCATTATGGCATCCCCACAGCATCATAACTGACAACGACACGAACTTCACGGCTGATGAGGTAAAACTCTGGTGCAGCAAAATGGGCATCAAGCTCGATTATGCCTCTGTCTATCACCCACAAACTAACGGTCAAGTCGAGCGAGCAAATGGTCTCATCATGAGCGGCATCAAACCTAGATTAGTGCGGTCTTTAAAGGAATCTAACACGCACTGGGTAGAGAAGCTCGACTCCGTACTCTGGGGGCTATGGACCACGCTGAATCGCACTACCGGATACACACCCTTCTTTATGGTGTACGGCGCAGAGGCGGTTCTGCCCTGCGACATAATTCATGACTCACCTCGAGTGCGCATGTACGAAGAAAGAGAAGCCGAGCTCGATCGGCAGGATAGTCTAGACACCCTGGGGGAGGAGTGCGACGTGGCAAAATCCTGTTCCGCATTCTATCAGCAACAGGCTCGAAGATACCAAAGCAGAGAAGTACGGGCCAAAACTTATAACGTTGACGAGCTAGTTCTACGCCTGCCGGAGAAGAAAAAGACCAAGCTCGAGCCCAAATGGGAAGGTCCCTTCATTATTAACCAAGTTCTAACCGGTGGAGCATACCGTCTGCGGGATGCAGCGGATAATAGACTTGAGCCGAACCCATGGAACGCAGCCAGGCTCCGAAGATTCTACGCCTAGCGCCGGACTCTATGTTCGTCTCCTTCCTCTGTCCATTTTTTGCATATAGATTATCTATCTTTTCTCTCTTTCTTTCCTTTTTTTTTCTTTTCTCAAAGCCTTCAAGGGCCAACTTGTTCGCACACTATTGACGCGCTAACCGCGCTCATTATACCTGGGGGCTTCTCACACAGAAGCTTACTTATTTATCTGGGCTTCACGCCCCGCACATGTGTCATCCTTCTGCATGTACCTTTTCTTCGCCATTATATGCATCGATATGACTTAAGTTTTGGCCAAGCTGGGTTGCCTGTCTCTTGTATTTATGCCCTACATTCCCGTTAATTCGTCTAGGGAATAAGGGGAGCACCTCTACGATTGTTACTGCGGGTCAGCCGGATGTGTACCTCAGACTGGGTGAAGCTGGAAGCTAGCGTTCTTAAGGGAATATTCGGTCGGTGAACAAAAGATGATTTCTATTTATTTTCCTTATGTGCCCCCAGATGTTTTTCCCTGCATCTCTTTTCGTAGTCCGCACATGCACTTTAGGGCATGCGTACCCAGGGAAAGGAACCCTTAACGGAACTATTCTCCCTGGAAGATGTTTCTTACTACCCATGTAATATAACATAACTAGTTGGGTACTTGTCTGTTCAAGCACTAATGACCCCTACGCCTAGTTTCCACGCATGCCCCAGTTCTTATATAACTAAGCGGGTATTCGGATACACTCCGGACTATCGGGTCCCGAGGTTGAAGCGAAAAGGTCCGCCATGAAAAATGATTTACAATCCGGCTAGAAGGCATTATACATGTCACTTTCATTATATAGTCACTTAGACTGACTAAATTCCTCTTCTATACCATTCAACAAGCTATCTAGCCTACAATCCTCTTGGGAATACTTTGCGGCTAATTCTACTTGCCCATACACTAAGCTAACGGGGATCTCTTTCCCATCAGGCCCCACAGGTCCGATTTTGGCCATGTGGTTTGGGTCAGCCTTGGTATACCGCGTCTTCCCATGGCCCAGGCTTCCCTGGCACCTTGACGGCAGGCTAATATCTTCCATAATTGGAAGCGCCACCGCGCTCCATTGAGATTCTCCGCAAGCTCTCCAAGGCCTTCAGGCAGGGAGACGGATGGCCACAAGGCCTGGGCAATGCCTTGCATCACCTGCCGAACTTGTTCGTGCAGTTGTAAGAGCTCTGGTAGAAGATCACCCGCAGACCCGGGCATTTCATCCGCGGGACGACCTGTCAGCATACCTACAGACATAACTCTGTTAGCTGGCTTCTTCGCCGAACTCTTTTTAACAAGTTCGCTCAAGCACTTACTGAAAGTGCCGCGTCGAAGCCACTTATTCTCCTTCATGGAGTCCGATAGCTGGGCGTGAACATCCTTTAGTTCCACGCTCATCTGGGTATTGGCATCCTGGAGATCGTTTTTCTCCTGCCTAACTTTTGTAAGCACGTGCTCGCCAGCCTTTAGCTGGTGTACGACATGTTGCTCATTCGGATTCACTCCGGCGTCATCTGCAATATTTATTGTCAGATTTGCAGGCATACCGCACTCTATATGGTACCTGTCATTCTTTGAAACAAGTGTTAGCAGAGGAGGCCTTCTCGGACTCCATCACTGCGGCAACTACGACCCGTAGCTGGGCCTTGCACTCTTCAAGCTCATGAGAAGTTGGGTATTCTTCTCTGTAACAACCTGCACAATAAATGATCCTTAAATCAGTTATTCTAACTGTTTCAAGTCTCAGGGGCTACTGCTATGTATAATCATTAAATTTTCTTACCCGTATATCCTTTACATACTGGTCCGTGGCTCTGGCTAGACCATTTTGAGCTGCACGGATATATGCATCTCCTGAGTTGAAGGCACCAAACGCCTCTTGGGAGAAACAAGCGTCACGGAGTACGGCTCGGCGACGCCTCTGGTTCATGGCGCTCTCCACTTCAGAATTTGTAGCGGATATTTTATCCGCATCCTCTGTAGGAGGAGCATCCGGCGTGCGCCTCGTGTTAGCTTGTGCCTTTGTGTCCGGCACTGGAGCCCGACTGGTAGAGATGTGATCGGCGACCTCTCCGGATATAGTCTGGTGAACGTTCTTCTTTCTGGGAAACACGGGTGTTGTTACGTTCTTTAAAAGACGACAACCACGGTGCGAGGCGTTACATCGTACCTCTGCGCCGACATCTCCGTCTAGACCGCTTTCCTTTTTAGCCTATCCGGCCTTGGAGCCCCTTGTTGGCAAGTTGCACGGGCTCGGCATGGCATCCCGAGGGCCTTCCCTGTAAAACATCATTCGTTTACAGTGGGTGAAGTGCATATAAGGGGATCCATTTCAAAAATTGGGACTTTGATCTCAGTTACCTGCGACGCTGGGAGTAGCCCGGGGTAGTCGGCTGTAATGGCCACCATGGATCATCGCAGCTCAAATGGGTAGAATACCTTGTCAATCAGCTCTATGAATATGTCCAGATCCTCTTTGAGGCTGGGGTCGAGGGACCGCTCAGGATCCTCTGGTTGTGGAGGTGGGCTGTTGATCTCCCTTACAGCCTTACGCAGCTCCTGCGATGAAATTGCAAGGTAAAATATTTAACTGCAGAAATATGGAATGGGTGGCAATAAAAAGTGGCGGCCTACCCATCTCGGAGGGTTGTACATGGAGAATCCATCCCATGGCTTGATGCGGAGGAACTCCACTTCCTCTCCCTTGTACAGACGGGACATAATTTTTGCTAGGGCAGCAGTCGATTCCGGCCCCTTGCGGCCGCAGCGGGTGGCATCATCTTCCCCGTTGAAATCCCACATAGGGTGGCCTCGATATTGAAGTTGCTGCACCCCCCGCATAATGCATATTGACGTAACCTCGGTTACGGTCAGTCCTGATTGGGCCAATACCGTTATCCGGTCCATCAGGTAAAGAACATCTCTATCATCTTCCTCCTGAGGGCTCTGTGGCCGCCAGCTCAAGTGCTTCTTCAAGGGAGCATTATCAAACTCGGGAAGGCCGATCCGAATAGGATCCGGAAGAGGGACGTCCTCCATATAAAACCACTCTAAAGGCCAGTCTTCGGACGTCTTCTTCAGGGTACCGGATAGGTATCCGGTCCCGGTGATGCGCCACACTTCGGCTCTGCCCACTTGATATATTGATCCCCTCTGTGTACGGGGCACAAGGCAGAACAACTTCTTCCACAGTGCGAAATGAGCTTCGGAGCCCAAGAACAGTTCGCAAAGGGCTACGTAACTAGCAATGCGTAGTATGGAGGCAGGGGTGAGGTTGTGCAATTGGAGTCCGTAGAACTCCAGGAGCCCTCGGAGAAACAGATGGATTGGAAATCCGAGTCCCCTTAACAAATAAGGGACAAGGCATACCCGCTCTCCCTTAGAGGGGTTGGGAAAGCTCTCCGCTTGCTCCCTGCCATTATAGGCGGCGAGCCCGGCTCGAACCGGGACCATATACGCTGGGGGGGGAGAAATCCCTAGTTCTGTAGCTTCACTAATTGGCTGTGCAGGACGGAACACCTCTCCCAATCTCCGGGCTTGGGGCTTTGGGGGCGAGAGGAGGAGATGCGCTCGCCGGCCATGCTGGAATAGATTTTTTTGGGCGCGCTCCGATGAATGCTCACTGAGGGAGGATGGTGTGGTTTGGATCTGAGAATCCTCGTCTCTTTAAATAGACAGTTCATTCACACAGCTAGGGTGGTAAATATAAAAATGCCCTGGCTCCTCACATTCGCTTGACACGTGGAAAATGGCCATTATTGGACGCAGAAGCCAAGAAGCGCAACATTTACGAGAAGTTGGACACTATTTAACAGATACTCAGTGTTTAGAGAAGAACCCGACTTGCAATGCCGAAGACAATCTGCGCTCTGGACTCATCGTCATTGAAGCCTGGTTCGGGGGCTACTGAGGGAGTCTTGGATTAGGGGGTATCCGGACAGCAGGACTATAACCTTTGGCCGGACTGTTGGACTATGAAGATACAAGATTGAAGACTTCGTCCCGTGTCTGGATGGGACTCTCCTTGGCGTGGAAGGCAAGCTTGGCAATACAGATATGTATATCTCCTTCCTTGTAACCGACTCTGTGTAACCCTAGCCCCCTCTGGTGTCTATATAAAACGGAGGGTTTAGTCCGTAGGACAACAACAATCATACCATAGGCTAGCTTCCAGGGTTTAGCCTCTCCGATCTCGTGGTAGATCAACTCTTGTAATACTCATATCATCAAGATCAATCAAGCAGGAGTAGGGTTTTACCTCCATCGAGAGGGCCCGAACCTGGGTAAAAACATCATGTCCCCTGTCTCCTATTACCATCCGCCTAGATGCACAGTTCGGGACCCCCTACCCGAGATCCGCCGGTTTTGACACCGATAGTGATCCAAGATCACACTGAGTACATAGGAAAAGCCAATACTATTAAAAGGGGATGAGGTGTTGCTTAATGGCTTGCTTGCTCAAAATGCTTAGTGATATGCTCCAAAATCCCTCAACCACTTTCTCATATACACATATGTCCCAAACCAAAAGTCAAACTCGGCCCCACCGATTTGATATATCTAGCACCACTGAGTTCATTTGACATAGCCATAGCCAGAAACCCTAATCAGTTCGGTCTCACCGATAGGGATCTCATTCTCACCAAGATGGGATTGCAAACTCTCTATTTACCTTCGTAACATTTCGGTCAAACCAAGATGAGCAATCGGTCCCACTGAGTTTGCAATGTAAACTCTCTGTTTCCTCTTTGTAACGTTTCAGCCACACCGAAATGAGCGATCGGTCCGACCATGTTTGCCTGGCCAACTCTCTATTTGCCTATTACAGAAATCGGTCCCACCAACACTACAAAAAAATACACTTCCGTGATGATACGTGTTTGTCACAATAGGTCACGTTTTTTTGTCATGCATGTACATCCATGACGATTTTATGACAGAAACAAGATAGTCATACCTGTGCTGTCATAGAAGTGTTCCATGACATTACCAAAATTATCATCACGGAAGTGTCCACTTCCATGACAATAAATCCCGCGTCACAGAAGTGCTTTCGTCAAGGGTGACCGACACGTGGCATCCACCGTAACGGAACGCCGTTAAGCTATCGGGTCGGGTTTTGGATCCAATAACCCGTTAACAGCCCCAACCAATGGGAAATTTCCACGTATAAAATTCTTATTGGCCGCGAAACACATGTCAGCTCTTCAGTAGGTCAGATAGGCGCCTATGATACATTGACACATGGCACGGCCCAACAGAGGCCCATTCCTGTGAAAAGGTCGGCCCGTTTGACTTGGTCAAAAGCTGGCGGGCCGACCCATGGAAAGCCTGTTAACGGCATGTTCGCATATAGCTCATTTACAGCCCGCTAACCCAAGGCCCGTTATACCCTATCCGAATTAGGCCCAGTAGCGTCATCTAGGCCATCCAATATGATTCGAGCCCATTTTCACTTCTGGCCCATGTATAGCCCATGACGTCTTTCGGCCCATATGAGGCCCTTTGTAACTCTTGGCCCATTAGCGGCCCGTGCTGAAACTGGCCCGTAATGAACAGTGTATTACTTTACACCAATTAACGGCCCGTGGTGAAACTGGCCCGTAATGAACAGTGTATCATTTTATTCCCATTAACGGGCCGTTATTCCATTGGGCCGTGTCCAGCCCAAGTTAACTTTCAGCCTTCTGAGGGCCCATTTATTCTTGGGCTCATTTGCAGCATTCGGTTACTTACAGCCCATTAGTGTCATTTTCTGCTTGTGGGCCAAATTCAGCCCGTCGTTACAGTCGGCCCGTTTGTGGACCGTTAGTCTGTTGGGCCATTTTCATAGCATCACCAAATACGGCCTATTAACGGCCCATTATGGTCAGCCCATAAAACGTACGATTTCCATTAAAGGCCCGTCTACGGCCCATTAAAGGCCCGTACAAGACCCATAAATGATTCGACGGCCCATGGATCCTACGAGACATAGAAGGCCCATGGATCCTATGAGTTGTAGAAGGCCCATGGATCCTACAAGACGTAGAAGGCCCATGGATCCTACAAGACGTAGAAGGCCCATGGATCCTACGAGACGTGGAAGGCCCATGGATCCGACGGCCCGTGAAGGGCCATGGTCGGGCGAGTTGGCCCCTGTTTGAATGATATAGCATATTCAAAGAATTATCCTACACAATACTATCACCTCTAAAAAGCATACACTATTACAACAAAGATATCAAGGCATAGAAAGGTAGAATAATCCTACACTATACAATAAAGAAATTACAGCCGATTATACCAACTGGGCATTATGGTTTGGCACAGGTGATAATAAAGCATACACAAGCATCAAATTACATACATTGGGCAAATATAGCTCATACATAATGGGCGCGCATCAACTTAACTCCATTTGAACTATAATCTCTTCAGAAAATAGGATTGGTCGGATTCAGATAGCACAAATTTCAGTCTGCAAAATCTCCAATTCCTTCATGGTTACCTTAGTGTCTTGTTTCATTTTTTGACTCCTGCATCTAATACCTGCATGTCCAGTCTCAACTTGTTGATTATACCTTGACAATCATGTATACGTTGTCCTTCCACCTCTAGTTGATGCTCGAGAACATCAGCACATTCCAATTCCAATCCATAATCATTCGGTAACGGCCATGCCGCACTGCTCGCAGATCTTTGTGTTGATGCCACTTCATCCTGAAATGTTTCTGTAAGTACACATGACTAGGGCAAAAATATAGTTACAACAGTGAAGCGAACAAGACACTATTTTGTACAACATGGCAAAACCGGACTAACAATAATGTTACATGTCACTTTAAAAAAATGATACACGTCAAGAAGCATAAGCATGTGATATTTTAAAAATTATAAAAAAATTATAATAAAGATAGTCTGTTCTCCTTCCTAACATCTTGTACTTGGAAATCCTCAATCTTATCTTCATTGCACCCCCTCTGCAAGGTGACACAAACTAGTTACTCGTATCCTTGGAAGATAAATATGCATAGTTTCCAGTTTGTGTAAACAAAAGGATGAGATTATAACAAAACAACACCACATAATGAAACATGCCGCATCTCTTGCACTTACACACAATGAAATGAGCATTTATTATGTCTGCACTATGTAAAAACTAGGCATACCTTCGAAATGGATCTCCAGGTACTCTTGGAGAGCCTACTGTAGTGTACAGCCAAACCTTTATGTCACCTATGAGTTAGACAAGGCCCCACTACAACAGCCCTTAGTGTTTAAATCGTTGACAAGCTCTGTTAGAGTGTTAGGTCAAGAACAACAAGTAATCAAAGCAAACAGTTCTAGTATGGCTGGCTGATGCAAACAAGCAATTGAACAGATGTGTGAGCAAATCTTACATATCAAGAAAAGAAGCAAAGAAGGAGGCTTAAAGACCATCACTTGACTGACCAGATTTAAGGGGCATTTAAACATCATGTGCAACGTATGAACTAACATAAACATTGCATCACTACAGGAATCAAGTACTTTGCCATCTGCCACGGCAGACGGCAAAGGCATGAACGGCAGACGGCAAAGGTCTTTGCCGTCGGCCACGGACGAAAAACGGCTCCGGCAAAGAAAGGATCGGCAAGCTACTTTGCCGTCTACTTTTGGCGGCTGACAGGAAAGGGGCCTTTGCCATCAGCAGCAAAGAAAGCAGACGGCAATAATTGCGCCGTTATTCCATAGGTGGCTAATGGCAGGCCTTTGCCGTCCGCCGCTGACGGCAAATTTTGACCTGCCTTTGCCGTCCGCCGAATGATGTCAGCTGGACGTCACTACACGGCAGGCCTTGGCCGTCCGCCGTTGTAGGCAAACCGACCAAATTGGTCAGCCTCCCAGGAAGCATAGTTGGGTGCCACGTGGCTTCTTTGCCGTCTGTCGCGGACGGCAAAGAGCCCATTGCTGTCGGTGGCTGATGGCAAAGAGCCTGCAGATTGGCTCTTTTTTTTAAATCCAATAATTTTCACGGCAAATATATATGACATATATAGATATATTTCAGAGGGATATTTAACAGCAAACATATAACATATCAAGTTGCACATACACATTGTTCCATCCATTCATACATAAGTAAGTTCATACATAAGCAAGTTCCATCAAGTTGCACATACACATTGTTCCATCCATACATATTACAATGCAAAGTATCATCAAGATAACAAGTTCCACCATAGCAAGCTAGAAGAATACTTGAAGAGAATGAAAGAAAAAACAAGCACTCCATCATAGCAAGCTAGCTTCCATGAAGTGAATGAAATCTGCAAAATGACAAATAAGAAAGTTAGAAATAGGTGACTAGAAGAAGAACAAGAAGTATATGTCATTTATGAGCTACCTTAGGTGAAATGGATCATATATGAGCTAACTAAGTCGAAATGGGTCGTTTATGAGCTAACTAAGGTGAAGTGGATCGTTTTTGAGCTAACTTAGGTGAAATTGATCATTTATGAGCTAACTTAGTTGAAATGGATGGTTTATGAGCTAACTTAGGTGATATGGATCATTTAAGAGCTAATTTAGGTGAAATGGATTGTTTTTGAGCTAACGTAGGTGAAGTGGATCGTTTTTGAGCTAACTTAGGTGAAATTGATCATTTATGAGCTAACTTAGTTGAAATGGATCGTTTATGAGCTAACTTGGGTGAAATGGATCATTTAAGAGCTAATTTAGGTGAAACGGGTCATTTTTGAGCTAACGTAGGTGAAATGGATCGTTTTTGAACTAACGTAGGTGAAATGGATTGTTTATGAGCTAACTACGTTGAAGTGGGTCGTTTATGAGCTAACTTAGTAAAAAGCATCATTTTAGAGCTAACCTAGGTAAGATGGGTCATTTTGGAGCTAACCTAGGTGAAATGGGTCATTTTAAAGCTAACGTAGGTAAAATGGATCATTTAGGAGCTAATCTAGGTAAAATGAGTCATTTTAGAGCTAACTTGGATAAACTGGATCATTTATAAGCTAACTAAGGTAAAATGAGTCATTTTAGAGCTAACTTAGGTAAAATGGATCGTTTATGAGCTAACTAAGCTAATTATGCAATTTTTGACATAAGTAAGCTAAGTACAGATCGTTTTAGAGCTAACTTAGGTAAAATGGATGGTTTATGAGGTCAGTAAGCTTATTAAGTCATTTTGGAGGAATAGAAGCTAACTCTAGGTCATTATGGTAAGCATATTGGAGGAAATAAAGCTAAGTCTAGGTCTTTATGCATTTGTTAAGAAAAACACTAGAGAAACTTACCGTGATCAGGGAGGTGTAGGAGTGGGCTGGCTCGTGCCGGTAGCTGGAGAAGGATCATGCGATGCGTGTCTGGAGTTAAGCTGCACCAAAGATCATTTCCAATGTCTCGTTAGCATTATGACACTCAAATGTTAAGACCATCAAGTAATTTCCATTCAAATTAAACTCACTGTGCTCCCAGGAGCAATCATTGGCATCGGCGGAGCGGTCTGACTGGACTTCTCGCACACAGACTGCACATTTGATTTTGACAGCACAGTCATACTAGTTAGTAATGAGACTCAAATGTTAAGACTAGCAAGTAATCTGCAGAAGAAACTTACCACAAGGAGCTGGTACATGGCCCTTGCCTGCATGTCATTCCGTGCCCTCTCCTCCTCCAACATCTTTGTCGTCTTCTCCTCCAACTCCCGCTGCCTCTCCGCCGCCTCCGCCAGAAGTTTCTCTGTTCTATCTCTCTCACTCTGTATAGCAGCCTGCAACACCACTCACATGACCATTTGTAATCATTGATGGAAGCGCACGCAATGTAATGGAGAAAGATAGCTGAATACGTATAACTAACCTTGATGGCGAGTTGGACTGGCCGTTCACGAGGCCTTATCTCAGGAGCGGAGCTCGACTGGCGCGCCTTGATCTCCAGGAGAGTGCTAGGACAACGGATAAGTCCATCTCCCATGGCTATGGAGCCATGGGACCTCCCGCCACCAGATATCATCAGCAGCTCTGTATCAATGGGACCCTTGCTCGGGTTAAAGTCCTCCCCTTTCCTCGCCTTCCCCTGATCTCTATATTACACGAGCTTGTCATGGGCGGAGATTTTGGTGAAGTTCTTTGGATCATCGAGGTCAGACACAAAGAATGCCTTGACTTTCTTGTAAGGGCCAGTGTGGGCCATGGCATATAGGTCGTACACCTCTGGCACCTTATCCGCCTGATTGTAGCGTGCCTGAAAGAGAGAAACAAAGTAAATTAGTAATTAAAGGGCTAAAGCTAGTATGATGAATGAATTGCATGAATCATGAAGCAAACCACATACCTAGTTCCGCCCGTATTGAAATAAGTTGGAGCTTCCTTGATGGTGTGGCACACCTTCCATTTGGGCACGTTTGTCCTTGGCCTCGTTGTGGGCGGCCCACCATTCTTTTGAGCACCACTCATTGACCAACACCTCCCAACAATCCATCTGATCCGCACACCATCTTGGAGGGGCCTAAGTTAGCAAATAGAAACTTGAGCGCTACGCCAATGAATTACTAAATGAAGGAAGTAAGTACAAGGCCTTAAGAATTACCTTCATGTACTGCTCCTTACTCAAGAACTTCTTGCGGCACGCCTTCTTGGGCTTCTTGATACCACGCGAGGCATAGTAGTCTCGAACAGCCTGCACCCGAGCCTCATGCCGTAAGTTCTGTAGTAGGCGCTTGCACTCCTTGTCGATAACGTCTGCCGCCTCCTCCTCGTATCCCTCCTCACACCTGTAGAATGTCTGCAATCAAATGAGACAATATTGATTAGTACAATTAATAACTAGCTAGTTGAAGATTTTTAATTGTGTAAAGGAGAAATTACCCAGAACTTTCTGATCACCACGTCTGCCCTCGTCTTGCAAAAGACACCGTCAGTAATCTCACCCGGCGGGGCCGGGGCAGACAAGCAGTGCTCCCAACTCAATCTAAGCTCTGAAAGGCGACCCTCACCAGGCAACATGACAAACTCCGGGAAGTTTTGCCGACAAAGAACTCCAAGGACGGAGTTGGGCCGGCGGACACTTTCATGGTGGTCCCAACCCCTGCACCATGACAAGCCCAGCGCATTAGTTATTTGAAGAAACGTGAATGTAGAAGGTACAAAAAGATTAAATGCACATACCTCTCCCCATCAGGGAAAATCAACCACCTCTGCTCGCGGGTCGCCGACACGGACAGAAGCCATGTACATCCACGTTGGTAGACGGTGCCCCCTCCTCGTCAATATCAGTCGGCTCCCCGCCATCATCAGCATGGCCACTCGGCTCCTCAGGCTGATCCGGCAGGGTTCCCCATCCAGACGTGTGCTCCTCCGGGGTCTCATGGGTCGAACTCTCGTGGGCCGAAGGTCCGTCGACCCAAGGCTCGTGGACCGAACTCTCGTGGGCTGAAGGCCCGTCAACCCGAGGCTCGTGGACCAGAGACCATGTAGCCTCCTCCTCGGACGAGTCCACCCTAGCAGTCACATGCTCGGGTGAAACAGCTGGGGGTGGCGGCGAGGAAGGCGCCCTAGCATTCACCCTACCTCCTCTCCCGCGACCACGTGCTCCAGCTCCTCTCTTCTTCTTACCTTGTCCCCTGCCGGGCACCGCGGTCGACGAAGAAGGGCACGGCGGTGTCGCCATACTGTCCAGCAACGCTCGGCGAAGAGGTGCGTGTGGAATGGAAGGCCTCGCATCACGCGCTGACGAAGAAGGGGCCTCGGCGCGCTCCCAACCAGCACCCACCATCTTTCAACACCTGCCGTGACAAAGAGTAAACGAAATTAGTACAACATAAAAAAATACCAACATGAATAATAATATGTATATCACTTAAGTGTATCATCATCAAGTACAACATAAATAATTGAATACCTGACACTACTAATTATCTCGATCAGTATCATCAATAAATGCATAATCATCACCATCACTATAATCAATGACGGGCTCATAGGGTTCAGTGGCATCAACATGTGGAACGCCACCTTGACGTAAACGGTCAAGCATTGACAGGTCATCCACAGCAGTACCCTCTTCTTGTTCCGGCTCTTCTTGTTCCTCCTCTAGGGTGATGTCGGATTCACTGTCGCTGTCTACTTCAATGTTTTGGGGTGAAGTATAGCGGTTCTTTAAATGCTTTTTGGAAAGATGTGTCTCTTACCAAAGAACACCTTTTTGGGAGGTGTCGGGGGTCGGGGTGTCGTGTCAGTGTCGGGGTGCCGTGTCGAGGTCGGGGTGCCGTGTCGAGGT
>NC_057800.1:198005772-198009657 GCF_018294505.1 Triticum aestivum | reverse complement strand
CGGGGTCAGGGGGTCGGGGTGTTTCCTTCTATCCGTCTTCTTCTTTTCGTTTCTTCTTGTCTTCTTCTTCTACTTCTTCTACTTCTTTTCTTCTTCTTCTTTTTTCATCTTTTTCTACTTCTTTTCTTTTCTTCCTTTCTTCTTCCTCTACTTCTTTTCTTCTTCTTCTTTTTTCATCTTTTTTCTACTTCTTTTCTTTTCTTGTACTTCTACTTCTTCTAATTCTTTCCTAACACTAACACTAATTAACACATATCTACCACTAACAATAGTAGAAATTGAAGATTCTTTGTCGTCCGCCAGCGGACGGCAAAGAAGTGATGGATGGAAAGGCTTGTTTTGCCGTCTACCATTTGTTTGCCGTCCGCTTTTATGTAGCTGATGGCAAAGAGCTGGCAGATGGCAAAGTAGCTGATTCCTGTAGTGCATATTCCAGATTCTACAATGGAATGCACATGTATTAGGTTATGCCATGTATGATGATGCCTAAATGTACAGATAACAGGTAGGAGTGATTCATCAATGCACGCACAATTGAATTGCAGGTTAAGGGCCAGTTCGATTCTGCCTTTTCAGGGCATATTGTCAAAATAAGCCATAAAAGATGTAAAGAAGTTATTTTTGAGTTATGGGCTTGGGCTTAACTAATTTCGCTTTGGAGGGGGTGTTTCGGGTAGAACTTCACCAAAAATTGAAGGGAAGGGGACTAGTGAAATGACTCTATTGTCTGCCTATATTACACTCAAAATGCAACTGCTGACGCCCGTGTCACACCTGACCCTCAAGTAAAAACAAACACACAAGCATTCATTGCCCTGCCCGCTTGCATCTCCTCTCCCCTTTCCCTCTACCTCGATCCCCTACCTGCAGCACTAGGGTTCCTCCAGCGAGCCATCACCACTGGTCCCATCTGGCCTGGTCCTCAACGATGCTATGTCCAGCTAGGCTACATGGCCAGCTGGTAGGGACAAATCTCCCTGGCTGCTCCTCCCTCTGGCGCCGCCCCTCATTCTCATGGTCTCCAGCAGCTGCTCCACTGTGTTTCGTCCAACGCACTACTCCGGCGGGCGCTACACAACTACGGCTGATGCCACACTGCGATAGAAGGCACCTTATTCCCCCTCCCCTCCTCCCAGGCCATGGCCTTGAGGTGCTGTTAAAGGATGAGCTCATCCAACAAGGTGAGGATCTCCTCTGATTTTTTGCCAAATTTTCATTCTGATCCACTATACGATGAATTGCTATGAGCTGCTCCTGCTGCTTCTATATGATGCATTGCTATGAGCTGCTCCTGCTGCTGCTATATGATGAATTGCTATGAGCTGCTACTGCTGTATGATGAGTTGCTACGAGCTGCTGCTGCTATATGATGAATTGCTATGAGCTGCTACTGCTATATGATGAGTTGGTACAAGCTGCTCCTGCTGCTGCTATACGATGAATTTCTATGAGCTGCTCCTGCTGCTGCTATATGATGAATTGCTATGAGCTGCTCCTGCTGCTTCTATATGATGAATTGCTATGAGTTGCTGCTGGTATATGATGAATTGCAGACTGCTGCTGCTGTATGATGAGTTGCTATGAGCTGCTGCTGCTATATGATGCTTTCAGGTGGTGCTGCTATACGATAATAACCAGCCACTTGGACCATCGAATTTCAATAAATAATTGTTCTTCCTTTAAATGTGGGTCATGTGTTCTTCGTTTAAATTAGGCAATGAGATCTCTAAGGAAAACATTGACCAAAGTAGATTGTGCCAAGTAGATGGTATCTTTGTATTTGCATTTTGAGCAAATAGTGATGGTCTGTTTTCCTATCATATTAATTACTGCACTGGGTTCAATTTGTGATGTTTGCAAGTCAAATTAATTTCCATATGGGCAGCAAAATGAAAAAAAATATAATGCAATCTAGACTTTCCACTGATCATACCAAAGATAAGCTGAAAATGCAATGAAAAGAACTGGTTGGCTTATTACATGGAGCTCATATTCATAGGTGCTTATTTTCTTAGGATAACTCGTAATAACTGTCCCTTAGAAACTTGGCTAATAGAACTGGCATACAAATAACATGTCAGGATGATTGCAATCGAGGAGTGACGTACCATAGCACACTGTATAGGCTCACCGCTACCTCTCCTTTTTTGCGATGTTCCATGAAATTGCCACATACATCTTGTACTTTTTCATTGTGTAATCCTATCTGCAAGTTGACATGGCTAATTTCAGACATCTCTACATGATACTACATTGCATATCCCTTGTGCATATTTAAACCACCAATTAACGATTGTGTGCGTACCATAAACTAGCCATGACTCTGTATGCTGGACTAGCAGGCACTCTAAGAGAGCCTAATGTAGTGCACTGGAATTCCTACATGCCACCTACGATTTTGTGTAATGTACTACCCCTGCTCCTAAATATATGTTTTTCTAGAGATTCCAGTATGAACCAGATACAGATGTATATACATGCATTTTTGAGTGTAGATTCACTCATTTTGCTCCGTATGTAGCCTATAGTGGAATCTCTAGAAAGACTTATATTTAGGAACGGAGGTACGAGGTAGTATCATGTATGGATCTACATATCTAATTTAGCAGCCAGTAGTAGAAATCATTGTCTGCACAAAGGGATTACAGGTCAAAAATCCTAGCAAAGCACAGAACAATACAAGAGAGAGAGACGCGCTTACAAGATCATAGCAATGCCTCAGTCCAGGATCTTGGTTGGCCAAGCTGTTAGATCCAGAAGAAACATCGTCCTTGTAGTTTTTGCCAGCTGCATAACAGGTAACAGCGACCGGTTAGTATATTTGAAGTACATCAGGCAGGTGATGCTGGACGGTTTTAAAGGTGACAAGTACCTAGGCCATGGCGGGTGCTTGGCATCTCTCAAGACGGTGGGAATCAGGTTAGAAATGTCGAGGGTGATGATGCTGTGCTGGCTGTCAGGGTCCGGTAAGGAGATCTAGAACTGTCGAGTAGGGTGTTTGTGGAGCGGCTCCGGTAGGGTGGACTACGGTGTGAGTGAAGCGGATCTGTGGCTGTGGACGAGGGCATAGGTGAAGCTGCTCCGGTGGTTGGGTTAAGGATGGTGTCGACAACGCGGATCTGTGGCCATGAAAGGGGCGTCAGAAGCTGCTCCGGTGGTTGGGTTAAGGATGGTGTCGATGATGCGGATCTGCGGCCGTGGACGGGGCGTCAGAAGTTGCTCCAGTGGTTGGGTTAAGGATGGTGTCGACGATGCGGATCTGCGGCCGTGGATGGGGCGTCAGAAGCTGCTTCGGTGGTTGGGTTAAGGGTGGTGTCGACGATGCGGATCTGCGGCCGTGGATGAGGCGTCAGAAGCTGCTCCGGTAGGTTGGATGACGGTGCGAGGAAGCGGATATGAGGCCGTGGACATGTGAGTTGGCAAAGCGGCCCCGGTAGGATTGAGAATGGTATAGGCAAAGCTACTCCGGTAGGGTTGACGATGGTGTCGGCGAAGCGGCTCCGGTAGGGTTGAGGAAGGTGTCGGCGAAGAGGATCAGAGGCCGTCGATGGGGGCGTCGGTGGGGCGGCTCCAGGGGGTGTGGACGAAGCGTCTCCGGTGGGGAGTATGAATGAGCCGCTACAGATGCGCTGCGGTTGACGAGAGTACCGGCGAAGCAGATCCGGCGCCGTGGACAAGGTCGGCACTGAATGGGCTGTGGTACAGTGGTGGATGAGCAGTCTACTTGTTTCTAGGGGAGGTGGGAGGGGTAGATGCGGCCGCAGAAGTAGATCCGGCGAGCTGGACGCCGTTGGTAGTGAATGGGCTATGGTACGCCGGTGGATGAGCAGTCTAGGGTTTCGAGAGGGGAGGGGAAAAGGGCGATGAAGTATGGATGGTGTGATG
>NC_057800.1:197983388-198005529 GCF_018294505.1 Triticum aestivum | reverse complement strand
TGTGATGTACAATGCTCTGGTGCTGTGGAGTTAGTAGTTTTTGTGGGAGGGGGAGAGGAAATGGGGGTGTCGTGTAGTGGGGGAACTAGAAGTTACCAAAGCATCCCCGACCTATCATGTAGATGAGGACGGTATTGTAACTGTTGGTCTTCGTGCACCAAGGACAAAAGGGGGATTTTGCATGCTAAAGACTAAGGTGGCGGAAATTTTAGAAGGAGGCGGGAGATTTTGCCGCCCGCGGGATCGTTCGTATCCAGTTTCAACTAATTTTGGACCGTGCTAGCGGGAAGGTCATGCTAGACTGTGTACACGGGGCACGCGTCAGCAGTTAATAACTGGTGTGAAGTCCACCCCATAAAAAATACAATAACTCGGGATGATGCGCCGATAACTTGGACGTTCACACGGGCGCGACCAATCGTACGGGTGTAGTGGCGCGTTCACAAAAAGAGGGATCAAATGCTCAGACCATGTATTTCTCGTGTAAATAGATAATTTAGTGCCATTGGTTATTTACTTTAAACATAATGCATTGACGTGTTAGTGTAGAGGCGCACAAAAAGAAATGGATATTGTAGTCAGCTACTTAAAAGTGTTACCTCGTATGATTACATAGCCTCCATTTCATAAATTGTGTTCCCGTTGAATTCATATATGAGTATTACATATATTACTTCAAAATAGAAATTTAAATCATCCAAGACTAATGAATTTGAATGCAAGAGTAACAATGGTGCATATACATGATAGCTACATTGGTTGTTTGAAGAAACATCACTGTAACTTTGGCATGCACAACTGAAAAGGTTTATTTAAATAGAAAAAATATGATATGTGAGTGTCCAACCTTTATAGCGTTGAATCGATATTGTACCTTTGGCCACGATATGAAGTAGATATTGACTTATGTTCGAGCGATGCACGTCCACGATCGCTAGATAGTGATACATGAATGAATTCTGCAATCTCTCTCACACGCATACATATCTCATTTCCCTGTGGGCATCGGAATCACACATGCGCACTTCGTGTATTTCTCTCCCTCCGTCAGGGTTAAATTTGTCTTTCTGCCCTGTCCTACAAGTCTCTCACATAGAAACACACACGCTCTCTATGTCTAACCGCACACCCCTTTAATTCCGCCCACCCACAACCACTAATGTCTCAAAGTATAATAATTTCTCTCACACATATGCTATCTACCAATCCCTTAATATAGCTAGATATGTGTCACACAAACTCCTTCTCCCTACTAGCAAGATGCCCATGTGTTGCACAAAACATCAAGATGCATTTGTATGAGAAGTTTAT
This sequence comes from Triticum aestivum, assembly GCF_018294505.1. NCBI lineage: Eukaryota > Viridiplantae > Streptophyta > Magnoliopsida > Poales > Poaceae > Triticum > Triticum aestivum. Next base: position 198,004,218 of record NC_057800.1, on the reverse strand, counting down.
CTCGTGGGAGAAAAGGATGAACGAGGGAATGCCTTATTTGCAAATGCGGAGAGGGGTGTGGGTATCTTTTTGCAAAATTGCCATAGTTTCCTTCCTGTCCGTCGGATATAAATTGGATGGCCTATATTGCAGGATGGCAGGAGCACCATCATCACCAACTCTATTTTTTTATAAGAGTAGAGATATGTGAGTTTCACTGCCCCCCCTCCCCCACACACACCCACACTTCCCAACACCGAAGGAGTAGGGTGACACCTCGATCTTGGTACTAATCTATCGACGGGCTTCTCTCTCAAACATACACACAGACACTACCCGGCACCGAAGGAGTAGGGTGGCACATCGATCTTGATGATAATCTATCTACTCCTCTTTCAAACACACAAACATGCGCGCGCGCGCGCTAGTTGTGCCTCTGTGCCTACCGCGCACACTCTCGATACGTCTTTCTCCCCCCCCAACAATGACAGCAGAAGGGTGACAACTCGATCTGATCATAATCTGTCAATTGGTTTCTCTTTCAAACATTGTGTCTCGGTGCCTCACTCGGTAGCCCCCTCGATATGTAGACTTCTCGCGCGCGCACAGGTGTAGTGACGATGACGCTGAACCTAGTGTGCCTTGTTTTTACCGTCCTGATGTGATAGTTTTCACCCTGATTTCTGTTAATTAACAAGGCAACCTTTTCTTTGTTACTATTAGTGAATGTGAAATCATTCGGGGAAGACATAAAATATATCACCTCAACCCAATTATCGCAGCAACTATTTTAAAAAGAAATTAGCTAGCTGCCCGTGCGTTGAACGGAACATCAAGATGAATTTGTATGAGTAGTTTATCTTCTGAGAGAAAAGGTTGAATGAGGGAAGGCCTTATTTGCGAACGTGGAGAGACGTGTGGGTATATTTTTGCAAAATTGCCATAGTTTCTTTCCTATCCGTTAGATATAAATCCGACGGCCTATATTGCAGAATGGCACGCACACCATCATCACCAACTCAGTTTTCTACTCCCTCCGTCCAAAAATACTTGTCATCAAAATGGATAAAAAGAGATGTATCTAAAACTAAAATACGTCTAGATACATTTTCTTTTATCCATTTTGATGACAAGTATTTCTGGATGGAGGGAGTATTTGTCTTTTTAGAGATTTCAACAAGTGACTATGACCGGACCTTACCAACATACTCAAAAAAGTAGTCCATAATTTTGATGTTACCCACTTTTCTTGGCGGTGCAGTGCCATCTGGATACCTCATAAATAAATCAAGGACAAATCTGACCCTTCCTGAAAAGACATACGGAGCAAAATGAGTGAATCTACACTCTGAAATATGTCTACGTACACATCCCTATGTGGTAGTCCATTTGAAATCTGAAAAAGACAAATATTTAGGAATGAATGGAGTATATATAAGAGTAGACACGGAGATATATCTCTAGCATGGTCTACAACAAAAATGTGCTGGGCTGGTTAGCGCCGGATGCTCGCAACACGACGACATGAGTTCAAATTCTATCTTTTAACTTTATATTTTTATATTATATATTACTCTACTTATTTAATATATACTTCTTTCGCTACTGTACTGACAGTGGAACCCACAGAGTACTTAGAATACAAGATTAAGGATGAACTTGTTTCTTTTTAACTTTCTGTACGAAGCTGTAGCCACCCTACAAATCACGTGTACACTGTAAATGCAATTAACTTTTTATAGAGGGACAATCATACAGGAAATTAACTCAAATGGATTGGATGTCACTCTATTATTTCCAGCATAAAGAGCATCTCCGATGGCAGCCGGCAAATTTCCTCCCGCTTCCTTAAGCGGAGGATGACATCAAACGCCAGCGGCATACATTTTTACAACTCTAACCAACCAGATGAAATTTGTGCGAACACGGACTGATTTCATATAAGCATGAAGGATTTCATATAAAAAGTCGGATCTTCATATAAACATGATGGATTTCATTACATTTACATGAACTAAGAGGTGCCAATCCGGCTCTCTTGTATAATTAATACTCCCTCCGTCCAGAAATACTTGTCCTAGAAATGGATGTATCTAGACTTATTTTAGTTCTAAATGGCTGCCTGCGGATCCCTTTGTCTTCCTCATGTCCGTCAGACACTTGCGGGGTCGACGAAGATCCTCGGAAGAGACGAAGCAGCAAAGAAACCGCCTGAATCTGCGGTCGTCGCTTCAGCGGTGGCCTTCATTGGTCCCAAGTGGCGGCGGCCTGCCGTGTTCTACTTCTCCTCGATGATGGTCGTGGACACGGAGAAGTTGGCCACCGACTTGTCGGTCTCCACGCACCCGGCTTCTGTTTATTCCTGCATGGCGCTGCCGCAGGCACGGGAGGCACGCCCACAGACACTGGTGGCGCGGTACGACGTGGCAGCGATGGTGCCCGTACCGGCGTGCTCGCCGCCGTGCCGGCGTGGAGCAACTCGCCATACCTCATCGAGCTGAACTGGAGCGGCGAGTTGTTGAACCACGTGCCTACTTGGGGCGGCAACTGGCTCCGTCGGGCCAAGCGAGGTTGGTGAAGCACCGAGCGGCCTCGCCCTTATCCTGAGGGCTCGACGGGCCACCCAGCCGCGTAATATGTCGGAGAACGGCTCACCGGAAGCCATCGGAAGAGTGGAGAAAATGGTAAAGGAGGAGATGGGGGAGCGGCGGAGGGGTGCGATTCTTGCCCGCTATCTGTCTGGCCTCGTGTAAATAGAGGGCCGACGGTAGGAGCTTGGCCGGCGTCTGGCCTTGTTTAAACTAAGGGCGGACGGGAGGAGCTCGGTCGGTGTTGCGTTTAATTCCGGCCCGCTCATGAACAGACGTGTGGCCGGAGTAGGATTCTCGGTTTGCATGCGGGTTTAACGGAGGCGCCAGGCGTGTAGCGGGCGGCGCAGTACTATTTGATTTGTCAGCAGTAATGAGCCATCAAATCACAAAGGCCCTCGCCTCTCGTGAAACCGACCGAGCTAGACTGCCCCGCCCTCTAGCCTTTTAAAAAATGTATATACTCCACTTTTGTACAGTATTAGTATCGAGGGATTGCGCCATGGAGCAAAACTTGAAATTAAAAAAGGTGGTACATATAGAGAGCACTCGTCGCCAAATTATGCATATAGTACTATTAAAAAGGCTTGTCACAATAATGGTGTCCAACACAAGTGCACAACCCACCCCTCAAATAAAACTAAGCACCCTGGAATTCTTTGACAAAACTAAGCACCCTGAAATTCTTTGACAACTAAACTGCTGGCTATATGATGTTGGCCATATATATTGTACGTATATAATGTGAAGAAACGAGTGGTAGTACTATACCAACTAAAAGATGAAATGTAAGAAATACTAGTATGTACGTATTGAAGAGTTAAAGTAACAAGAATAAAGATAACATAGTTCTGCTCGGGGCTCAGCACAACACACCCCTCAAATTAAATTAAGCACACCTGAAATTAAACTTTGCAACTACTCCGGTAGACACTTCATTAGAACCACCATGAGCAACAACAGTGCCACCTTACTCGGAGTCCTCGTCCACGTCCTCGACTTCGTCCTTGTCCCTCTTCCTCTTGGCCGATACTTCCTTGCTTGATCCGCACACTTGGCTGTTGCTCTTCGTCCAACCCTTGTAGATATTGAAGCAAAGGTAGCCATCCATTGCAGCGTAGTGGAAGTGGTCTATATCTAGTACATTCCGCTACCATGCATGACGATGAAACGTGTATGGAGGTTTCTCCAGTTTACCATACGAAGGATGAACCATGGCTCCTGCCAGGGTCAGCATTGAAGGCTAACGAGAGGGCACCAGCCGATTCTTATGGAGGTTGAAGGGGTTGCATACAATGAGGCGTATCCAACCCATGACTTCTTTGTCGTTCTTAAAGTCTAGAGTAACGAATTTCATTGTTTTGTCCTTGAGGAAGTTCTGAAAATCCTGGCACTCAACGTCGGCATGGCATATGTGGCAGACCAAGCAAACGTTATGTAAGCAAACCTGGATCACGGCAGGCTTCTTCCTCTCTTCGTCCTTTAGATCCTTCTCTCATCCCAGAACTATGGTGTACTCAACATCTAGCCCAACGACCCACTCATCATCTGAGTTTTCGAACACGCGTCTGAAGCGAGAAAGGCATCCTATCACCGCCATGGAAGAACGGGTGTAGATGACGTCGAACTCATCGCCGGTGATGGTTCTAACCTTGTACTCACCGCCGGTCGTGGAGATTTGGGACGCCATGGATTTGGGAGGAGGGTTAGGATTAGTCAAACTGCTGTAATATGAATGGACGGGACGACTAGGAGCGAACCGCCATAGTATTGAAGGACGTGCGGGGAGGAGTAGGAGCGAACTGCCAGCATGCGAACGGCAGGGTAGTGGCTTTCCATTCTCCCATGATACGGGCTTCCGAGAGCTCTTGGATCTGAGATCGAACGGTTGCATGGTGTGATTCTAGACCTATGGGTGAATATCCTATCCTGGAGGGTTATTCTGCAAATTTTCAGCAACTTAGCATGCGACCGTTTGATCTCAGATCCAAGGGCTGCCAGCAGCCCATATCGTGGTCGCGGCTACCACAACCGTCGCGTCGCTCGTGCGGTCGCGCCCTTGGAGATTTAACACGATGCATTAGGCTATCTGATGTTGGCATGTCATACATAGTCATTACTTAGTCACTCATACTGCAACAAGGTTTTGGCTATAAGGTTGGCTATAAGTGTATTTTTTACTTCTCTCTATCTCTTTCTTCGTACTCCCTCTGCCCCATAATATAAGAACGTTTTTGACACAAGTGTAGTGCCAAAAACGTTCTTATATTATGGGACACAGGGAGTACTAGTATTTATTGCATTTGCCAAGGAGTGACCTCTTCCAATGAAATGGCGTTGCTAAGTTTGCTTCATTTAATTAGCTATAGACTCAAAATTGTCTTTTCACCTAGGTACATGCGCTTAACACCATTTCTTCCTTGGGTCACCAAACTAGTCTCTCTCTTCTTGATTAACTTGCCACATCAGACTTTATGCCTATGTGGCAAGCTTAAGCACCTGTAGGAGCAAGTAAAAGTAAGTACAATAGTGCGCTTTACATGGCATTTTTGCATATGTGGAGGAAAGAGAGGCAAGGAAAAAGTGGAGAAGTGAGCTCTCATGCAAGAGCCAGCCTCTACTACATGGTGGAGCATTGGGAGAGGCACCTGTATGGAGGTGGTCAGGAATCGGGAGACTCACGCTGGTCGTAGCGCCGCAGTTAAAATGATAATGGCAAGTCAAATCACGGGGCCCCACCTGTCCAGCAGTAACTCGCTGTCAAATCACACAGCCCTATGTTTGCAGAAGCCTACTCCCTCGTCTTCTCGCGTCTCTGTCGAAGCGACTAGGCGGAACTGCCCCGCCTACCGCGCAGGAAAAGCCCGCACAGTATACTCCCTCTGTCTAGGTGACCAAGGTGGAGAGGAAAACGAGAGAACTTAATGTTTATTATTTGCTAAGGCTGGTTGTAATGGTACGAGCCCTAGCAATTTTAATGAGGTGTCATAGAATTAAATGAAGAAATAGAGAGAGTTGAGTACTATGTGTCATACATGGCAATAAATAAAGTACTACATGGTACTAATATATGATACATGACGCAGGAGTACTAAGTATTATTAATACAGTTTTGCTAGAACTCATCTAGATGAGATATACTCCCTCCTTTCTGGTTTATAAGGCTCAATTCAAAAATCTCACCAACCAAGGTAGATGGTGAGTGGTGGAATACTTTTTGTAGTTTGCAAAAGCACCCAATTAATGCTCTTGTTTTCCTCAAAAAGTATGTTTACCAATGCATTAATTGCAATGCATGCATGCATAAATTACATGCATTGGTCAATTTTCTGTTAATACTTGCATGCAATGATTTAATGCACCTTGGAATCTTAACATGTGATGGGAAACAACCAAATTGAGCCTTATAAAATGGAAAAACTAAAATTTTGAGATAAGCCCTATAAACCGGAAAGGAGGGAGTAATTTGGTCGCATTCATCTTTTATAGCCATTGGATGTGATGCTATATAAGATGCTTGTGTGCTGACGTGGGTTGTATTTGTTCTTGTGCAACGAACTGACCACTGCATGTCATGTTTGATAGTCTCAAGTCATTAAAAGCATACAAGCCCCACATCTCTTCTTGGTTGATTCCTCTATTTATGTCAAAAAATAAGAAACAACATGAAAGTTAATGCACCACGCCTATCTGTTTACTATTTGGTTTTCGTAAGATGACTTAATACTCACCTTGACGGAGGGAGTATTCGATTTGACAGCGGGCGGCGCAGTTCCCGATACAGCTTTAATGCAGACAAGGGAGGGAGTAGCGGTTCCCGATATGTTGAACGGCCAATGCATCCTCCTTCAATTAATGCATGAGGGAAGTAATGGGAGGAGGTCCGGGAAAAGAGGCTGCATGATGTGAATGCAATGCAGTTTGCCCTCATTGCCATCATATAAAGGCGCCCCTCCATTCCAATGCATCTACCACATCATATGCAACTAAGCATTTTCCTAAGCACCTACACTAAGCGCAAAAGAACTCACTCCAGACCCATGGCGGCGATGCGCGTGAGCGGCCAGCGGCTGCGCCAGATGGTCCACGACGCCGGCCTGCGGCATGCCGCCGAGGATCGTCTCCAGACGGTGTTGGAGACCGGCTGGTGGATGGCCGCCGTCGATGCCAACTATGACTCTCAGTTGGACCAGATGATCGTTGCCACCAGCAACAAGTTCATCATCATCAAGAAGCTCACGGACGACATCGTCGTACTCCTCCAGCCCGCGCGCCCTTGCTCCTCATTGCCTGCCACCCTAATCAACCTCCATGGCCGGAACCTCTTTCAAGCACTGGTGGCCCTGCGACTGCCTGCCGACGCCATGAAGAATGTCCACTTGGAGGTCGCACTCGCCGCGAGGCGCCTCGCCCTACAAGAATTCGTCGACCTACACATCCACGTGTACGAGCAAATCGTGTACATATGTATCTACAAGGCCAGTGAGGACGCTACGAGGTTGGCCTTCCTCAACCGGCTGGAAGCCTTGGATGCCTTTGCTGAGAAGCACCTCGACCTCGCCACGAAAGCCGCCGCTCCTTAGCCGCCGATCGGTGGCCCGGCGCACTAAGTTGAGGAGGAGGAGGTCGTACGTTCGTGGATCCATCTTTCTTCTTGCCTTCTGTAACCACCACTGCAATTGCATCATCGTGGCCTTTATTCTTATTGTGATGTTGCATTCCCGTTCCAGTCAATACCGACATGTGCGATCCCTTTGCTTAATTATATGCATCACTGTAACTACTACTCCATCCGTCAATTTTATAAGTTGTGCTTACCTTTTCCATCAACTTCGTGCAACGCGCGGGCATCTTGCTAGAAACACTAGAATATGTCTATATAATCCGTATGTGATACTCAATTTGAAATCTCAAAAAAGACAAATATTTAGGTACGGAGGGAGTAATATATTAGGAGTATATCAAAACAATAGTGGTTTCTTTCAAGTTTGTGAACAAATACTAATATTCTACTACTTTGGATCCGTCACAACGCACGGGCACATTGTTAGTAAAAGGAAAAGGCATGCCGCGTTCGCGTCGCACCCCCACACGCCCGGGAATCGGGAGTACAACACGGCCCATCCGGCACGACACATAGCTTAGGGAAGGCGTGTTGCCTAGCATTTTTCACTTTCATGTGGGACCGCCGTTGAGCAAACTAACACCCCGCCCGCCGCCGGGTTGGAAAACAGAAACGAGGGGAATATCTAGCTGTAGCACGGAAGCCAAGAAATTTGGTGTCAGACGGGGCTCGTTCATAGAGTAGGAGCATTCCATACTAGTACTACTCCTACTAGTACCAAGTTTGTACTCCTAATACTATATTACTAGTACTACCACTATACAACTAGTAGGTACGTTCACGGCACAACATCGTAGGAACAAAAAATGGGAAGATCTTGTTTTGGGTGATTTATCTTTTTTTCAATCAACGTAGTATGAATAATATGATGTGGGGCACCCATGAAGCTTATGTGGCTTGGTTGCATGGCTACAGAAGGTTAGAGAAAAATAAATAGATAATGTGTTCAGAGTGCACTCCACTAAATAGATACTAGTAAGGTACACGTGCATTGCACACATGAGATTTGGCAACCAAATTATGAATAAATACAACATTATAGCATGTAAGATTTGAGTCATATATGCATGATGTAGATGTTCATTTAATACTTATAGTTCATCTAATTCAAAATCATTTAGTTTTCATAAAAAAGCTAATCTATTTTAAGATTCATGGAATTGTGCGTTGTAAAGCATAAAGTAAAAACAACTAATGGCAATTCATGTAGAAAAAAATTTGGGCAATTATGATATGGAAGATTCTAAAACAAAGGAGAAGTGCTTGTGTTTTGAGGTTTGTGCATTATGCTTAAGTTCAACCATGGAGTCTTCTAGATTGTACATGTGGCAAAATCTGGTGGAATGTAGATGATATCCAACGGCTAGTAGTGCTCGGATTTTCCATCTCTGCACCGTCGGATTGGCTTCATCCAACGACCATCTTTCAAAGTTATTCGCACACTATATAGGGGTATAGATATACTTTGGATCCATTGCAATGGACCTGCACATCTATATCTATACCCCCTATATAGTGTGTGAAAAACTTTGAAAGTTGGTCGTTGGATGAAGCCAATCTGACGGCACAAAGATGGCAAATCCGAGCACTACTGGCCGTTGGATATCATCCACTAGATTCTACCACATGTATAATCTTGAAGACTCCATGGTTGAACTTAATTCATGACTAACTTCACCACAACTAAGCTTAGGCAAAGTTATTAGTTCTTCAAAATGAGAGCCACAAGTTGGCAAGCCTAAGGGAATCTTGCCACATTTTTTGTGTGTATGTCATGTGGGGCCTTAGTGTGGCTTGCCTAAGGTGTGGCTTGAACCAAACACTCACCTAAGTTAATCAAACTTGCCTAACCTTACATTCCACCAGATTTTGCCACATGTTAGAATCCAGAAAGCTTCACATGTAGAAGCATAATGCACAAACCACCAGAATCTCATGCGTGCAATGCACGTGTACCTTACTAGTACTAGTTGGTAGTAGTAGTAGTAAGAAACAAATTCCAGTTTTGGCACAAGCTCGTACTGCGGGAGCACCACAAGGCCCGCCGCAGGAGTTACATTTCCCTCTCGGGGCCCATGGGACCGAACTTCTGTGGCTTAGTGCCCGGCCTATGAGTCAATGACATGCGGACCTTAAATGCGGCTGGCCCACATGTCATTCTCATGGTGGTGGTGTGGTTCGCGACTCACTCGTTCGAGATGAACCGGCCAGTGGTGGCGTGGCCGTGGTGAGGGTGCCACAGCTGGGCGTCGGGGCGTTACGAGGCGTAGATAGCCACAACGGCGGGTACTACCTGTAGTACATAAGTACTCTAGCTGAGGATTGATGCCCGAGACGAAATGTGTCAGAGCCGCTGGATGAAAATTCGATGGTGCGGGATTACGGATTGGAGCACAGCAGCGGAGCAGGCAAACCGCGTCCAATCGGGTGTCTCTGTGGTAGAAAGTTGATGGTCGCTGCAGTTCAGCTGGCCCGGATGTCATGCACACAAAGGCAGAGGAGCGGTGGGGCCGAGAGGGATGAGGGGCACGTCGGGGGGATGAGGATCCCCTGACGTGAACAATCCTACCATTCTGACACTGACATGTGGGATCCATAAGTGTGGGTCCCAACTGTCAGCGAAGGAAAGGCAGGGCAACACAGTGATAGCCACGTTAGAGGATCCATGTCCACGTCGGGGGACGTCGTGCCATGGGTTGGAGCGGTGTCGTGGGAATCACATGTGGGTGTGGCTGTGGTAGAAACAAGAAACATGATGGTCGCCGTGGTTCAACTTCCATGGGCAAGCTGTCATGTCTGCTGACACATGTATATCAAATCTAGAGTGTTTATATTTCAAGCACGTGAACAAGTATTATTCTACTACTTTGGATCCATTGCAATGCATGGGCCAGCACATTGGTAGTAGTAGTGTCCATCTCTATCTCTAGAGGCCTTCCCTCGTTCATCGTTTTCTCTCACAAGATAAACTACTCATACAAATGCATCTTCATGTTCCGTGGAACGCACGAGGATGTTTGCTTGGGGTCTCTCCAGCACGGCGTGGCCATAGTTGCAAGTTGACGCTCCTTGAGATGCCCATGTTGAGGGGCAGCCGGATTTCGTCTGATGAGCAGGTAAGATGAGTTTGATCATGTAGTAAATGCATTCTAAAGACTACTTCTGTGTCCATTTCCTAATTCTCCCCCTGCCCACTGTTTCACAGGTTAGGCTCGGTGCGAGTGGAGATTGGCTTGCATATGTACGGGAGGGTACCAACATCAATTTGCACAACATTTACAATGGTGACACCGTTCCCGTAGAACCTTTATCCAACATTGGGATCACCCATGCAATGGGCCACCGCATGAATTGGTACGATGGAACCACGGTGAGATTGAATAAGATAGCACGAACCTTGCACATGGCGGTCAAAGGCGGACCATGCTGTCTGCGGCCGATTTGTTGCCGTACGAGTAGGAAGACGCTGTGCTCCTTTCTTACCGCATCTTCGCGGTGACAAACCAGGGGACTTATTTTGTATGGGACACATCCTACGATATACTCCCTCTCTCCCAGTTTATTTGTTTTGAATCTTTTCGTTTTATAAGATTCAAACTCAAATTTAGAGCTCCCCATCACATGTTGAGATTACAATGTCCATTAAATCGTTGCGTGCATGTATAGTAAAGAAATAAATCTCGAGTTCGGCACGAGTTCGTGCTGCGGGAGCACCACAAGCCCTGGCGCAGGAGTTACATTTTCCTCTCAGGGCCGTCAGGACTGAGCTTCAGCACCTTACTACACCTACCTTTGAGTCAATAACATGTGGACACGATAGGTGACTGGTCCAGTTGTAATGCTCTCATAGGCAGAGGGACAGTGGGGCCAAGAGGGGTGAGCCGCAGGTCGGGGGACGTGTGGTTTCATGGGTTCGAGCGGCGTCGTGGCAATCGCGGGTGGCTATGGTAGAAACTTGATGCTCGCTGCATTTTAGGTGGCCCACATGTCATGCACACAAAGTCAGAGGGGCGGTGCGGCCGAGAGGGGTGAGGCGCACGTCGGGGGGCGTGGTGCCGTGGGTTGGAGAGGCGTCGTGGGAATCGCAAGATGAAATGTGATGGTCGCCGTAGTTGAACTTCCATGGATAAGCTGTCATGTCTACGGACCCCTGCACTGCATACCGATCACTGGAAAGAGTTCCTTATAGTCAAGCGGACCCATGCTACTACTCTATTCCAAAGACATGCACACCATCGAAATAGTCCATCTATATCAATATACACCGAGAGGGAATATTTTTTTACAAGAGAGGAAATAGTTCATCCATCCATAATGCCCTCCTGCGGTGCAGCCTTTTCTTCTTCTTCTTCTTCTTCTTGTTCTCATTCTCAGTGCGAGACGGCTTCGCAACAAGTTCTTTGGACCTTGCAGCTATCTCGAAACTCACACGGGCATCGAGGGCAACATATTTTATCCGCTTGTACGTCAAGGGATAATTCTCCCATCCAGACGACCTTAATGCCACCGTCTCGTCACCTTCTGAAGATTTGTACCGAACACAAAATTTGCTCCGTCGAATAGGGATGGTGTCTGTTTATCACAATCTTCTACAGGAATTTTGATTCTGGTTTGTAGGTCAGCGATGCTTTTCAAATCTAGGTTGAATGGCTCCAGCTTCTGTTTGTGCCCTTCGATGGCTGCCCCACAGAAGTATATGTCCTCCCGAGACAAGAAATTGTGAAGCTCACCAGGTATGGAGGGCAAGTGTATTATGTGGTACACCAAAACATCATCTTCGAGGCACAGCTGAAGGACAGCGGCGCGCTGGATCTTCCCAGGGGCACGCTCCATGTACTCTGCGTCGAGACCGATGACCCTCGTCTCTACCTTTCCGAGGGAGTTGGATACATTGTTGATCCACTTCCGAACAACCCTTGGGTGGATGGTGGCGGAGGCAACTATGCGCATCGAGCCTTCGACGAGGACATGTTGGACGCTAAAAACCTGCATCTCGATCTCTTTCGCCATTTGGAACCACCGGAACGGAGGGCTATGGTTTGGAGAATTACGATTAGATGGCTAGTCTAACCGAAGTAGTAGATGATTACTTAAAGAGGTTAAAACAATGTGAACGCAGTGGGTTTTGGATGCAAATGAAGACGAAGGGGAGGTGAAGAAGCCGAGGAGAATCGGTTCCCGATGGAGAAGTAAATGGGAGAAGTGGCGTGCAGGCAGTTGATTAGATGGCTAGGTAGACTAAACGAAAAGGCCATGCGGGTAGATTTATGAGTCGTAACTGTTCGTGTACGTGCCCATCCTTCCTGATAGGTGAGACCTATGCAAATAGATAAAACATGTGTCGTAGTTTTTTTGAGCGCGTGAGTGGGAGGCACAACATTCTCTGGTTAAGGAATACTCCCTCCGTTTAGGTGAGTATAAGTCACCTTATGAAAATCAGGTTTTCCCAAAACCTTTAGGCGTGGAGCATTAACTTCCTGCTCGATCTCCTCCCAGCCTCGTTAGCCAGCATTCTCTTCCTCTGCTGCCGCGTTCTACCTTTCCATTTTTCCTCTTCTCTAGTGTGGAACGATCTGCATGCCATCCTTGATGCACCAGAATGTCCACTGCATGCATCACGGCAGAGCGTTGATTGGGCATGCACGAGAATTTGGTTCTGCTCGCAATATGGATGATACCTGAACGATGAAGTGAACAGGCATGCTAGCACGGGAGACCTATTTCCGCTATACAATACTGGAGTACTCATGTACCTACTACTAGTAGTAGTAGTACAACTGTGGTACACTTGATGGTCAAAACACTATTCATCCAGTCCTCATAGTGAAGTGACAACACCCTGCGCCTGACACTAGTCCAGGCGGCGTGTTCGGGTTACCAAAGTCAGCCTCACCCTGTGCACTGTGCAGTCTTTCACCGCCGCTGTACAGCACATTGGCGCCTCGCCTCGTCTCCCTCTCCGCTCCCATAGCACCACTCCATCTCCATCTCCTTCTCCGTCTCCGTCTCCGTCTCCATCTCACTGTGCCCCCTTGTACCATCGCCTCACTTGCCTCCCCCAGTACCACTATTCCCTCGCTAGCCGCTCCAGCACCGACATCCTTCTCCCCCGTAAATCAAGCCCCCTTCCAAACTCCACCATGGCCGAACGCGAACCGCGTAGCATCCATATGAGCCGCGATTGGAGCAATCTCCCAGTGACATCCTCGACCTCTATTGTTCGTGTATGGATATGTTGAGCGCCCTGCGGCTGGCTGCATGCTCGAGGGACATGCACATGACCATCATCGAAGGGAGGCCTAAGCTTTTCAAGACACCCTGCTTGCTGCTATCTGGTCTTGCCAGATTGGCTCACCATGATACGGAGGCGTGCATGATGCCCCTCGACTTCAATCTGATCTCCATTAGCCGAAACTTCTTTGCAGGTATGTAGTGGGTCACCGTACATCATTTCCCTCGACATCGATCTGATCACCATCGCCCGGAACTCCTTGCAGGTATGTACTGGGTCGGCATGGACTCCCACTAGATGGCTACCTTCAGAGAAGACGGTAAAAAGTTGGTGCTCGTGAACTTCCAGACCTCACATGAGATTATCCTTCCTCCGTTGGAATATATAGAGTATTACCATCGTGGTCCAAGTCATCTAGATTACTACGTCAGTTGGATGGACCTTGTTTTGCAGAAGATTGTAATCGGCCAAGTTCCCACACGACATGCGAATTACGCAGACTTCAAGCTAATTGCCTTGTTCAACCGCAGACTCGCCTATCTTTACGCCGGTGCCTTCTTTAGCTGGAGACAACTTGGCTCACAGTGGATCAACGTCAAAGCTGATACACACTTCTGTGATGCTCTTGAACACAATGGCATCATCTACGCGGTCGACAAAGCAGATGGCACCACGTATTGCTAGGACGGCGCATGTAAGTTGTTTCCATCTCATGTTAATGATGACGCCATGACACTGTTTGAACTTTTTGTGATTATTGGCATATCCCTGTTTGAGTAGAATTTGAGTAGAGCTATGGCAATCTATTAGAGACGCCGTAAATCATCTATATTTGGAATGAGTTAATTCATGCGATTGTGACCATGTCATTACAACCAATTTGTACCCTGAATAATCAAACGGTTTGGAATATATGGATATTATCCTTATTTTACAGTAATCTATATACTACTACTAATTATGAGTGTGTATCAATGGCCATGTTAGTTTCCTCATTTTCATCATGTAGAAACATGCACCACACTGTTGGTTTCATCTAACCATACATTAGGGAAGTAAATGTGCATATGGAGAACTCTATATTTGGAAGTAGTGAAATCCTGCAATGCTTACCATGTGTACATACCTATATTCGCCCTTCAGCAATCAATGGCTAGAATAATATCCTCACAAAAAATTTGCCCATAGAACATGAGTATATAACAATGCATGGTCTGTTAGTTACCTTGAAGAATTTGTTTGTGCGGACAGAACATGATTACATAACATGCATGACATGGTAGTTTCTTGTGAAGAATCGATTGCGAGATAACATGAGTATAACCATGCATGGCACTTCTATATTTTCGAACCCAGTATACATTTCCCTGTATTTTCCTCCTAGTTCCAACAGGGACATATCAATGTTGTTTCTTGCATTATCCTACTCATACTCTTAACAATGCCGATCTTGCATTAACAATGCCTGTCCTTTTTGATATGATGCAGTGTCCCTACAGTTACTGCCCTTTGTAATCACACCACCTTTGCCAAAAACAAGGAAGCACAATGGGTCCTCGCTCGATCAAATGACAGCAAAAGACTGATGATCATTCAGACACATGAGCCGGAAAAGTTATATTGCAAAAACCCCACTGTATACAAGCACCATGTAATACGTGAGTATCCGGACAGTGGCTGTTACGTCTATGAGCAGGATACCAGCTTGTTGGGGCCTTTAGGATTTTTTAGTTGGAGGCGGGTAAACACCCTTGGTTCACACTCTTTGTTTATCGGACTCAATTATCCGATTAACCAGGAGATCACCGTTGGCAAGGACCTTGATGGCAGAGAGGCTCTGTTTGCTATGGAAAACTGTGTCTACACGGCGAGCCCTAGGAGTTCTAGAGCAAACTCCCCTGATTGTCAACGATATAGCCTGCAGCCAAAAGAAGGTGGGAATGACAAACGCATCCGGATTAACTTTGATCCTTGGATGTCTCAATTACGACAGGCAGTGATGTGGTTCAAGCCTTCAGGTTGATAGGTAATTGGGCTGTTGCATCCAAAGGGTGGAGTACTGGTGTCTCCGGATCACTGGTCGCTAAAGCGGGGCTGCAAATTATGATGGTGTTGGATCATATCTTCGGATGACTTTGTTGTCTTTGCTGCTGGTTCTGGACGGGTAGTTCTTTCTTTTGTTATGCATATTCCTTGTCATTTGGTCATCCTCGTCTGTGTCAGTCTTAATATGTAATAGTTGCTTCTGTTTAGAATGTCATTCTCGTCCGGATCACGAGAGTCTGAGCGCTGCAGATGGGTGCGTTTTGGTGGTGTCGCAAGACTTCTTATGAACTATCATGTCTTGCTATTTATGTCAGTAGTAGTCACTAGTCAGTGTTTGAATGTTGTATATATCGTTGTTTCGAACTGTTTATTGTATAGAACTACTGGTGGGCTAAATGAGGGCATCACCATTCTCCAGTGTTCAGAGTATATCTCCTTTTTTCAAGTTATATAATTTGAGCTCAGTGTCTTTTCGATAATGTACACTTGTTTGGGCCAGTGAGGTGTCATTGAATATGGGCCGAGTAGTAACGCAAAGCCAAACAGGTCAATTATGACTCTCAGGCCGGGCTCTCAAAAGATCCTGAAAAAAAGGCCGGGCTCTCCAAAAAAGAAAGAATAATGACTCTTAGGCTGACATGTGGGCGCCACCGGTGTTTTCGTGCGCTTGCGCGCCGAGAGCATATTGGCGCGTGCTCAAAATTCATGCTACCTTTTCATCCCCAGTCTCCTGCACCTTCCCTACCTCTGGAATTTCGATTCCTACTCCAGTTCCCCCAAATCCCCCTCCTGTACTCCCTGTACTCAAGCGCACTATCATGTCACCGGTCAACACGGATCTCCGAGTCGGAGATCCTGAGGTCCGTCCTGCCTTCGGTCGCTACGTGTTGTCGCTCAACAGTGGCATGGCAGCGCTTGACGACCAGTTTGCCGGTAAAGTGCTGATGGCAACCATCAACGGTGACTGGCCTCCCGTCTCGCCGGACGACCTTGTCAAAGCTCTTCACATTGCGCACGACATCCAAATAAGTGACTTGCTCGTCGAAGTCTCTCCGCCACCGGCTGATTTCTTCATCAGGTTCCGAACAACTTTCGACTGCAGTCGTGTGTTCGAATCTTCCCGGCGTTTGTTCTGCGATGGCACGCTGGTGAGCATTGATCGGTGGCACCCGGGATGGGGCTCGGTGCTCTCTGAGCTTGAGTTTTTAACAAAGCTTACCTTCCACGGCATGCCTCGACGTGCTTGGAACAGCGAGTCCATGAACGAGCTTATCGACGACCTTGGAGGTGAGCTCGTAAGTATGTTTGTTCCTCTAGACAGCTGGCCTCTAATGGTTATGGCATGGATGAAGAAGCCGTCCACCATAACGAAGGTGATTGGTGTTGAGATACCGGTGCAGGAACCGGGGTTGTACTATTCATCGCCACCAAGGCCGCCGCGGACAACGTTAGGGATGTACCTGTATCGAGTGTTCATCCATGTAGAAGAAGTGGTCAATCCATCAATCGAAGTCTCGCCGCCACCGCTGGTGCCAGGGTCCGTCGACGATGTCCATTACAGGAGTCAACGTCAGACTTTCCCCGTGTTGCTCGGAACGATGGATGGCACAGGGCCTACTCTATCGCGCGGCGGAGGCCACTGCTTCTTTGAGAGAAGAGGCAGGGTTGGCTGCCTGGATGTGCTCTAATTTGAGGTAACAACTAAATCTTGTCAGATACTAGTGATATCGGAGCTATGGGTGTGAAGCACTGATATGCCAGTACATTTGATTGTGACCTGTTCTAATTTTATACCTGAACTTTTTTTAGAAAGGGCTGTACGTCAACTTAATGTGCTAGCAGAACTTATTGTGTTGTCTATCTGTTTTCTTTGCACAACATTCAAGATATTTCCCCGTCATTGATAAAGACGATGAACCGTTATGTACGGCTTTGTTGGTTTCAACATAGACCTTCCCGTAGCGATCCACGCTTCCATCATGATTGGGCCGCCTGCGTGAAATTTTTGTATGCATGTTCAGTGTGGTATGATGTTCTATATGATTGTGTCAACTATATAAGTTTTTAATAAGCATCAACAATGCATATGGCTGAAAGATGTATTTACGAGCATCGACCAATGGGTCTCTCTCTCTCACACACACACACACACACACGCACACACACGCGCACACGCACAAGTGGGACTCATTGAATTATTTATTTGCTCGTGACAGCTTTTAATTAGGTTCCACTGTAATCTAACTTTTTTCTTAAGTTATTAATTGAGCTCATTGACTTCAAAAAGTTGTACAGAAGCCTTGTTTGGGCCTTTCCGGCGTCGCTGAATGTGGGTTGAGTAACCATGTTAGGTTGTACTGTACTACACATGCCTTTTTTTCAACATCAGCGATGCAACTGGGCCGACAGTTGTACACAATATCCGGATCAACTTGTTATTCTCCGCCCCGCTGGGCTGCAAACTTTCCTAGGAGGTATGCATTAGGCTTAACAAGAAAATGGAATTTAAGAAATAATAAGTGGGATGTATTTATAATAACTGGACAATTACTATGCACCAAACACGTAATTAGTTTGAAAAATATATTATTTTTGGATTTTGAAAATTTTAATTTCATTACTTGTTGCGCGCGCAATATTTCATTGGATTTTAATGTAATACAACTTTATTTTGAAATTATATTTAACCTAACTAGAAATTTCGGATAAAATATTTCGGATCCCATCAAAATTTTGGAATTTTTTTGAATTCTGTTTTGAGCGGTTGTTTGAAATTATTAATCGTTGTCCTAGCTAGAAGTTGGGCTATACTTTTAGCAAACTGTAAATGGGCTGTAGTAAATTCCATTAGAATTAAAAAATGGGTTGTACATTCTTACAAATCGCAAATGGGCTATATGTTCTCTGCCAAATCCGAGTTGTGGTCCTACTAAGTTGACGCGTACCAATGGCTTTGTCAACTTAGTCAATATAAACGATTCTAGCTGCAGTGATCGTACGATGTCCATCCAATGGTCGTAGTGCTTCTTCAACCTCTGGTCTTCTTGCTCTAGCCGCCCAAAGCAGCGTCGGTCGTGTCGCGTGCTCCTGCCTTCCGTGGCCGGCTTTGATGCCGCAGAGGCCTCACCGCCCCGTACTACTCCCATCGCTGGCCAGGCCATCCCTCTAGTCACCCACACCCCCTGTTATTCTACGGCGACGGCAGCCTCACACCGTAGCCGAACCAGTGAACCCTCATACTCCTCTCCGCGCGGGCTTCCGCTGCTGCGTCTTCCCCGGCTCCGCGTCGTCCCCTTCCTAGGCCTCGCCGTCATACAAACCACCGCCCTGGTGCTCTCGGCGCGGCGTGGTCAACGTGGTCAACGACCAACTTCCATCGGAAGTGTACTATACGTGGAGAGGCTGATAACTGGGTCCAGGCGGCCGCAAGGAAGTGCCTCCTTATTACGCGCAAAATAATTATTCCTCCACCTGACAGCAGGGACCCACCGGACGGGCCACCTTATTTCGTGAAAAAAACGTTCCCCCTGACTGCTTCGACCCACCGGACAGGCCAGCGTATTTCGCAAAAAAAACGTTCCCCCCGCTGTCAGCTCGGACCCACCAGAAGTGCCTCCTTATTACGCACAAAAAAATGAATACTCCCCCTGCTAGCTGGGACCCACCATGGTGGGAGGCTGACTTGTGGGCCTACTAAGTTGACTGGGACGGGGGCCTTTGTCAACTTTAGTCAATATGAACGATTCTAGCTCTAGTGACCGTACGATGTCCATCCAACGGCCGTAGTGCTTCTTCAACCTCTGGTCTTCTTGCTCCAGCCGCCCAAAGCAGTGCCGGTCGTGCCGCATGCTCCTGCCTCCCGCGGCCGGCTGTGGTGCCGCGGAGGCCTCACCGCCCCCTACTATTCCCACCGCTGGCCAGGCCCTACGGCGACTGCACCCTCACACCGCAGCCGAACCAGTGAACCCTCGTACTCCTCTCCGCGCGGGCTTCCACTGTCGCGTCTTCCCCGGCTCCCCATCGTCCCCTTCCTAGGCCCCGCCATCGTCCACCGCCCTGGTGCTCTTGGCGCGGCGTGGTCAACGTGGTCATGGAACGACTTCCACCGGACATGGACTGTACATGGAGAGGCTGACAGCTAGGTCCATGGCCGCAGCAAGGAAGTGCCTCCTTATTACGCGGAAAATAATGATTCCTCCACCTGACAGCTGGGACCCACCGGACGGGCCACTGTATTTCGCGAAAAAAACGTTTCCCCCTGACTGCTGGGACCCACCAGCTACATCTTCGCACGCAAGGAAGTGCGTCTGGGCATAAAAAAGTGATTCACCCCCTGACTGCTGGGACCCACCAGCTACATCTTCGCAGGCAAGGAAGTGCCTGACAGTCGGGACCCACCTGGTCGAAGCGTACGTAGCGTTGTCATTCTGGTCACGAATGTGTACATACATACTGGTCGATGTAGAGGCACGCACGTGTCGTAGTAGAGGCGCGCACATGTCGTAGTTGAGGCGTGCACGTAGCATGTACACGTACGTACAGCGGCCAGGGTGCAAGAAAGAAAGTACGGCCACGTATGTGTACATACGGCCGGGGTCCCGAACGCCTACTTGCGCATACGTATGGCGAGGGCTCATTGACATGGCTGGGTCGGAATGGAGAAACAACATCGTCGTTGTGTTCGTGGGGAGGCAATGGAATGCGTCGTGTTCATGGGGAGGCAACGGAATGCGTCGTGTTCATGGGGAGGCAACGGAATGCGTCGTGTTCATCAGGAGATAACGGAACGTGTGGGAGCCAACCGGCTGGGTCGGAATGGAATGCGTGGTCGTGTTCATCGGGAGGGCTTGGATGGAACAAGCGATGGAAACGAGGCCTGTCGTACCGCAGAACGGAGGAAATGGCCTAGTGTTCGACCGGCCACGTTTGAAACGGGATCCTGTTCATTGGGAGGGGTCTGGTGTACCGCAAAACGGAGGAAATGGACCTCCTACGGTCGAAACGGGGGTCCTGTTGATCGGGAGGGGTGTGGCGTACCGCAAAACGGACCTCCTACGGTCGAAACGGGGGTCCTGTTCATCAGGAGGGGTGTGGCGTACCGCAAAACGGGACTCCATGGGATACTGTTCATCTCCACCGTCAACCTCCTCCAGCCTCCACGGGCTACAGTCGACCTCCTCCAGCCTCCACGGGCTACAGTCGACCTCCTCCAGCCTCCATGGGCTCCTGTTCATCCAGCCTCCACCATGCGCTACTCCACCGGCTACTGTTCAACCACCCCTCCACCGTCTAATGTTCATCCAGCCCTCCACACCACGGGGTCCTGTTCAACCTCCCCTCCACGGGCACCCCTCCACCATC
>NC_057800.1:197976680-197983131 GCF_018294505.1 Triticum aestivum | reverse complement strand
TTCATCCAGCCCTCCATACCACGGGGTCCTGTTCAACCACCACCCCACGGGCACCCCTCCACCGTCTACTGTTCATCTAGCCCTCCACACCACATGGTCCTGTTCATCCACCCCTCCACGGGCACCCCTCCACCATCTACTGTTCATCTAGCCCTCCACCACACCATGGGGTCCTGTTCATCCAGGGTAACGGCACCGCTCACTGTTCATCCAAACCCCCCCGAAACGCTCACTGTTCATCCCATCGATCGGCTTCAGTTAGCAGCAGTAGCGAAGGAATCACTCGATCGGGTTCAGTTAACAACCATCGATCGATCGCTCGGGTTCAGTAATGCTTAGCCTGCAGTGCAATCGCTCGGGTTCAGTTAGAGCCCAATGCCTCGCTCGGGTTCAGTTAGAGCCAAAGCCTCGCACACACGCGCGTACGTGTACGAGAGAAACGCGCATCGCTTGACCCGCGACCTCCCACCATAACCGGGAACTCCCAGAAATTTTCCTCCCCCTCGCTTCTACCACGCTTTTTTCCGTCATGGACGGCCCAAAGAATGTCATGCAGCTGTGTCTCCGCCCGCCCAGGACGAAAAGCCCACTTTCTGTCATGATTTTTTGTCATAGAAGTAGGAGCCCACCACATCTATGATGATACCTGGTTTTGTCACAATTATCGTCATAGAAGTGTCATATGTATGACAGAAAAAAATTTCTTTCGGCCCAAAATGTCACGGATGTGTCTTTTTTTTGTAGTGCGAGTTTATGTGATCGGTCTCACCGAGATTACGTTATGCCTTAACCGTAATGAAATCGGTCCCACCGAGTTGACATGTCGGTCCCACCAAAAATCCTAATGTTCACATTTTGAACTGAATCAGTCCGACCAAGTTTGAGTATTCGGTCCCGCCAAGTTTGGTGAATTGTGTGTAACGGTTAGAATTTGTGTGGAGGCTATATATACCCCTCCACCCATCCTCCATTCATGGAGAGAGCCATTAGAACGTGCCTACACTTCCAGCATTCATTTTCTAAGAGAGAACCACCTACTCATGTGTTGAGACCAAGATATTCCAATCCAACCACAATAATCTTGATCTCTAGCCATCCCCAAGTTGCTTTCCACTCAAATCATCTTTCCACCAAATCCAAATCAGTGAGAGAGAGTTGAGTGTTGGGGAGACTATCATTTGAAGCACAAGAGCAAGGAGTTCATCATCAACACACCATCTATTACCTTTTGGAGAGTGGTGTCTCCTAGATTGGTTAGGTGTCACTTGGGAGCCTCTGTTAAGATTGTGGAGTTGAACCAAGGAGTTTGTAAGAGCAAGAAGATCACCTACTTCGTGAAGATCTACCCAAGTGAGGAAAGTCCTTCGTGGGCGATGGCCATGGTGGGATAAAGAAGATTGCTTCTTCATGGACTCTTCATGGGTGGAGCCCTCCACGGACTCGCGCAACTATTACCCTTCGTGGGTTGAAGTCTCCATCAACATGGATGTACGATAGCACCACCTATCGGAACCACGCCAAAAATCTCCGTGTCTACGTTGCGTTTGCTCCCTCCAAACTCCTCCCTTTAACTTCATATGAAATGATTTATATTCCGCTGCTATGCTCTTAGACTTGCATGTGTAGGTTGATTTCTTGACTTGTGCTAACTTGCTAAAATATGCCAAGACTTAAAATTGGGAAAATGCTTGATTTTTATTTGGTCAAGTAGTCTAATCACCCCCCTCTAGACATACTTTCGATCCTACAGGTAGTGAATATAAAGGGGGGACACCATAAGCTTTACGAGTATAATGACCGTGCCATGGCGGATCGGAAGGTGCAAACTGGAAAAAGCTACTTCGCAACCAATCTTTGCTTTCAACTGGCCACTATGATTTGGTACAGACAAGAAAAGTATAGTAAACAATTTATGATCTACTTTCCGGGTGAGATCAATAACTTAAGCACATATGGAAGAGTACCACCTCTCTTGCAACGTCGTGTAGGCCCCTGCTGGTACGTTGAGGGTGCTATGGGTGCGATGGCGGCGATGAAGACTTTACACGGCAGACGGACGGGTCGGGGGATAAATCATGTTGCCGTGGACGAGGCGGTCGTAGGAGCGGCAACGGCACCTATGAAGCGAGAGGACGCGATGAAAGGTCCTAGTTCGATTTCGTGGATGAGAGACGTCCATCTCTTACAGTGGATGACGGGGTAGGGGTAGCAGCTCCAGCAAGGTGGAGGACAGGGTGGCGGACGGAGGTGGCTGGCCGCAGTGGGGAGGTTGTTGTGGCGCCGACGGTGTATGAATGTGGAAATGGAGGGGGAGGGGATCTCAAACTTTGGGACACGCTTGTCTGAAATGTGGGAAAGTTACGAACTTATCCCCCGTTTAAATTTTCAGACATCACGTCGGTTGGGGATAGGACGGTAATCTCGCATCTCCCAAATATTTGCCGGTAGCGATTTTGGGCGAGGAGAGGGTGTTTTTCCGCCCACGGTTGGTGGCCACGGTGTATGAATGGGGCTGACAGGTAGGGTGGTTGTGTCACATCTGAGGCAAGTTACACATCTGCCACTATTTAAAATATTTGCCTACATCGATTTCGGACAAGGAGAGTTTGTTTTGCCGCCCACCGCGTATGAATGGGGAAATGGAGGGAGAGACACATGTCTTTAGGAAGAGCTTGAATCAAATGTGTTTTGCCGCCCACGTTTGGCGCCCACCTTGTCTGAATGGGCTCAGAGGCGGTCATGTCATGTCTGATTGAAGTTACTAGTCTACCCCTATCGACAGCAGGGGTAGACACTAATTTCCATCTCGCAAACACTTGCTTCAGACAGCCAACAAATGATAGTGGCAGTTTAGCCGCTTCGTTCAAAACTTGGAGAATTAGCATTCACGTTTGCCCTAGGCCCTGGCAACTAAATTCAAATCCAGTTTGTATGCAATTACAAATCTCCACAAATAACTCTACATTTTGTTATTTATTTCTTCAAAACCACGACAAAGATTTATTCCACCTTTATATATGATTATGATTAAGGAATGTCGTGATCTTCGAATTCAGTAGGTTGGATACACTTTGAGTCAAACAGTTATTTCATCCAATACAATATGCTCACACGAAAAATAGTTCACCTTATGTCAATCATACAAGTACTGAGGATTACCTCGCCTAAAAAATTCGGATCATTACAACACATGGACACCATAGGGGGTATTACAACATAATCCATTCAGAGATATGACACAACATGAAAGTACAATAATCTAATGACAATTTCAACTAGTATCTAAAGAAGAACTGGGATTACCCTGGCTTCAGATAGCATAAACAGCAGGACCTCCTCCGTCTTCAAATGCAACATTCTTACTTCCTCCAATTCTTGGGTTGCTTGCATAATGCGTGCGGCTAATTGCCTAATTTCCAGCCTCAAGATCAAGATCACCTCATTCATAGCAGCCACACCATCTCCTTCTGCCTCTAGTAGAGCCTCAAGAACTATAATATCTATGCTAAGACTGCTCTCCGTGGTGTTACCTCTGAATTGCTACCATCTGGTAACATGGATGGCGCATTGCTTCCACAAATAGATTCTGGGGTTGTACATTGTGTCCTAGTGTGAATGACATCCTGAAAGGTTTCTGCTGGACATAAGTAAGAGATAGTTATCGCATGATCCAGGAAGTAAGCTTACATGGTAAACGACATACGAATTATTGCCGACCATGGCAAGCTATATTTAAATGGTTCGAACCAGCAGGAGCCAAAAACAAATTAAAATGGTAAGATGAAACTAGGGATGTAAGTGGCAAATAAAGGACATCCGCCAGTCCCATCTAGTTAGTTTTTGCCAGCTCCCTAGTTCATTTTCCTCAAAAAAGAAAAACTCTTTTGAACTATCATACCACTAGTGGACTTTAATCGGGATTAAACATGACCCAGTTGACATCCCTAGTTGAAAGGGAGTGTACCACCGCTATATTTAAGTTTCCAAGGCATCTAAGGAGTTGAAATAATCTGAGAAAGCACTTAACAGTCTGGCCTCATATAAACTACGAAGACAGTCTTGTGATGTAGTTCAGAGGAAAAGTTAAGGACTCAAATGGACTAGGCATGCATTTCTTTATGATAGTACAGTAGGCACTGCTGACATATTGGCCAACTCAGGTATAGCCTAACAAGTAACGAACAAGCATTCAAATAATGCAATACAGCAAAGAAGATAACTGAACTATTTGTAATTCTGTAGGATTACAAGTTGAGGGCACAAGCCAAGAAAGCAGCCCACACACACATTACATTTCACATGTACTAAAACACACTGGCTTACCATATGTTGCTGTGAAGCCTCGTTGCTGTTGCAATGTTCTTTGAAGATATCGTCAGCATCCCGTGGTTGCAAATCTAGTTGTTGTAGTTTATTCTGCACCCTCTATTTAGGTAAAATTAATTTTAATCGCGTGCACTGGTTCGAATTGATCATCAATGGTTCATCTAAACTAATGAAAGAAGGGTGTATGCTTACACGACAATATATGTGATTTACTCTATTTTTATGCTTGTTCGAGTGCTAGCCCCAAAAGAACAAATATTTTGCTTGATGGGGTTGGCAACTCCATAATTAAAAGAAGCATCAAATTAGTCATGCAACTTGGGAAGATCAAGAACACACCAAAAAGTAATGAACACACAAAAAGATGAAGAAAGTGTTGGATAAAACGAACAAAAAGCAGCGGAACCACATGCTAGTTTGCTGATGTGTAATTAAGCATAGAGAACATGGAGCAGTCTGATGGAACCAATAGGTGGCATCAGAACAACACCATTATCATAAATATAGCATGCAAGAAGTAAAATAGTAGGCAGTGATATCTAGGAAGTACAGTAATACTTCGGACAAAACTAAAGCATTGTAACTATATGTGCACTGGTTTGTAATTTAGCACATGTAACAAGTTCACTGCCAGAAGTATGGCCCTGTAGGTGCAAGCAGAATAGCGCATCTCATGAAAAATTGAATCATGCCCTGAACAAATTGAAAGGTGCGGTGCTTATGCTAAGAAAGTGAACGTAGGCGCCGGCCGTTGGATAATAGTACCTGATTCTTGGCGGCGTATGGGTATCGTTGTCATACTTGATAGCTAAGGATCGCCGATGGTGCTTAGGTTGCGGTTGAGTTTGGGCCGGTTGTCGCTGTTGCTGAAACGGCTCCGGTGCTTCATTGCGGAGCCTGTCGACATACAAGGAAGCTCATCCGTAGTAAGTGAATAGTTCCACGATAAAGAAGAGAAAAACCAAAGGAGTACAAATCGAAATAACCTGATGAGGCTGCAGCGTCAGCAAAGCAGGCCGGTAGAGTTGAATATGGCGTCCGTGGAGCGGGTCCGGTGTAGTGGATGAAGACTTCGGCAGGCGCAGTGTACAGTGCTTTCGGTGAGGCGGATCTGTTGCGGCGTACGAGGGCTTGTCTGAAGGGACAGCGATGGGGCGGACAAGGGAGTCAGTCAAGGGCCTACACTGTGGTGGACGAGGGTGCCGGTTAAGCAGATCCGGTGCGGTGGACCATGATGGCGGTCAAGGATATCTGGAGCGATGGACAAGCTAGTCGCTGAAGTGACTCCGGTGAAGTGGTGAGTTGGCAGTTGGGGTCCCAAGGTGTGGAAGGTAGATCCGGCGGGGTGTGAGGTCCACCGCTACTGTGGAGGACTAAATTCGGCGGCTTGCCATGGTTGGGGGGTGGGCAGGGGAAGGGGAGGGGCTCTGGGAAGAATGTTGGGGGCAAAAAGGGGAAAACAATGGAGTTACCAAAGCAGCCCTTTTTCGTTCATGTGGCACGGGTAAAATAGGAATATCGCAGGGCCAAATTTTCGGGCACGAGATATTTTGCGTGAAATTGTAAGTGTTCTGCTCTTGTACGACCGACTATGATATCTTGGCCGAGAATTTATTTGTTTTGCACACAAAAAAGTGCATGTTTTGAAAATCAATGTCTCCAACTCGAAACTTAGATTCTATATTCAATTCAAATATGGATCATTGAGCTAGTACAAGGCAATACCATCATATGGTCCAATTCAAATGAAATTCCAAATGTGTTTATCCTAAATATGATTACTAAAGCAAAAATGTTTATGTGTATGAATAAAATGGATGATTATAAAGTTTGAACATGCCCGTATGCGTATATCTCTTGGTTTGATATATGAAATTGAAATCACGAAATCCTGGCTTAAAAATGTACCTTCGTTTAAATGAATTACAAAAGCTAATGATGGAGTCGAATTCCAAAATTCCAATCTTAGGTTTGTAATTCTGGTACATCAAGGTATATCACGCATGTTCAAAAGTATCGTTATCTCATAGTCCAAACTGTGAAAAAAATTGATCAACCATGAGTGTACACACTATTGACCATATATATCTCAATTACGCTAAAGTCCCTCAAAAATAGACACCTC